>NC_141080.1:21628710-21798710 GCF_041138505.1 Cibotium barometz | reverse complement strand
TGATATCACCCCATATAGTACTAATGCACTGAGACCCAAAAATCTGGGCACCCTCAATAGCCTCCGTGTATCTAGCTCTCCAGATCTGCCATGCTGTAATATGGCAACAATCTCCAAACTGGTGTCAATCCTCTGTCTGGGTAGTGTATAATCAGAGTGAGGAACATGCTGCAATAAACCATGCTGAACAATACCTCTACGAATGAAAATAGTAGAGTTTGTACCACTACCCTCGTAAAAAAGCTGCGGACCGGACGACTGGGAGAGCCAAGCAACTGCCCCCCAAGTCACATGCATGGCTCAGCCACTCAATTTGCCCATAAGTTGGGCTACAGAACCCCAAATCTA
Source organism: Cibotium barometz (assembly GCF_041138505.1). Lineage (NCBI taxonomy): Eukaryota > Viridiplantae > Streptophyta > Polypodiopsida > Cyatheales > Cibotiaceae > Cibotium > Cibotium barometz. The sequence goes on along the minus strand of NC_141080.1, from coordinate 21,798,362 downwards.
CTGTGCAGTGCTGCATCCCCATAAACAATGTTGTATAGTCTCAAAATCTGCCGCACACCTAGGATAGGAAGGTGCTACACCGAAAACTGATCTCCACTAATTGGTGGGTATCACTAGAGAAATATCATAGCTCTCCCAATGAAGCCTGAGAGTAGGGATCCTATGCATTTGTCGAGTGAGGAGAAGCCTAGCATTCTGGACAGTGAAACTGAAAAAAGGAAGGCTTTTCAAAGGATCGAAGGCATCAATCCACTCCCACTCTCTTGGATCCCACTGAAGATATCTAATAGGACTGCCACCATATAACCACAGACACCAAGAGCCATGAGTCACTATCTGAGGAGAAGGGTCAATGAACCAATGCTTCCCTGAACGACCAACAATCCTCGTTGGACTAAGCCTAGTATCTGGGATGATCTCCTCTATACTACATCTCCTCAATCTCCCTCTAGAGTAAATGATGCAATCTGTAGCCTCCTGGCCCGGGAGAGCAATGACTTGCAAAGGTATGCCTATCCTCGAAAAAACTCCAAGCCAACTTGGATGATAGTCTCCGTGAAAGGTCCCAGAAAGCCACTCATGCGAAATAGCTGCATCAATCTGATCAATACGAATGCGAGAGCCCCTAAGATGCTGAATGGATGCAGCTCTCCGATCCTCCGGAAGAACTATGTGTGAATATCTCTCCCATCCTGACCATTGAATATAATGAGATGCACCAAGTGGCCGACCAGCCTCATCCCTCTAATGAGCTCGTTCCACATAATAGGTTGTCCGTCAGCCTCATCCAAAGACCTAGGAGGCCTTTGTCACAAAAAAGATCTCATGTGTCTCCATGCTCTAACAATGGCTGCAATAAGAGGGGAAGATGGTGCCCTGAAATCAGCCTTTGTGAACAAAAAACGTGTGCTGGGCATCCAGTCTCTCCTGACCTGGGTGTACATCCGAAAATCTAAGACAAGAAAAAATCTTTCCAAGGCTTAGTGCTGCCTGGTAGGAAAGCAACGCCTTGCACTGAACATCCGGATCAATAATATTCAAGCTCCCCTCTCGTTTGGGCTAAATAATTGTGAGCCGAGCTACCCTCGCACGAGTATCTGAGATGCCATCCAAACCCGACCAAAGAAAATTGCTAATCAATCTCCGCGATTGGCCAATGCACGCATGAGAGAAGCACCAACAAGAGGCAATAAACCAAGCTGAGGCAAGCAATACCTCATTAGCCCATCAAAGCGCTGGAAGCTAAATCTAATCTCCTAGAGCTCCAATGGAGGAGCTTCTTCCGAATACTCATAAGTACCGGAGCAAACTGCTGTGCAGGAGAAATATCAATCCCAACTTGGCATCCCAAATATCTAGCAGTGCATCCCCTACTGATCCAAGTAAAACCAAGCTCTGCACCCCAAGCAACTCTCGATGAATCACTAACCCAAAAACCAACAAATTTGTGTCAATGAATGAGTTCCCTTGCTGCCAAACAGAACTCCTCTAGTGCTACCCGCAAGGAACATAAGCATATATGTGAAGCCGCCAAGAACATGGTTGTGTCATCAGCTAACTCAGAGTCAACCAATTCCTCTTGACTACAAAGAGGCAACCTCAATCCCGAAATAACCAGCAGTGGAGCAGAAAAGATGCTCATGGCCTCTGAAGCTATGATATATAATAATAGGGCTAAAGGAAAACCCTGTCGTATTGAGCGAGAACACTGCAAGTGAGCACTCTACTATGGGCATCACGATACATGCATGAAACTCCCTTGATCCATCTCTGAGAGAAGCCCATATGGCTAAGAGTACCCTCAAGGAAGTCCCAATCCACTCTATCATAGGCCTTGTCAAAATCCAAGTGCAAAATGGCTAAGGGATGATTTCTCGCTTTAGCCCATTCGACGGCCTCCCAAAATGAGAAAATGTTATCAAAGATGCTCCTGCCGTGTAAGAATCCATTCTGAGTCTCATGAATGACATCTTGCAAATTGGCTGCAATCTCATTCTCACTGCCTTAGCAAGAATCTTATAAGCAGTCCCAAGTAAGGTGATAGGTCTCCATTGGCCAATCAATGTCTTATCCCCACTCTTAGGAATAAGATAAATAAGCCCCTCAGTGAGAGAAGAAGGCATAGAACCCGTGTCCCACATCTCCTGCAGAGCCCCGATGTGATCTCAGCCCCAATCTCATCCCAAAAAGTAATGAAAAAAACAGGGGAGAGGCCATCCTCCCTTGGACACTTACCACAAGGTAAGGCATGAAGAGCATGACTGAACTCCTGCATAGAGAAAGGGACATCCAAAGCGGCACATCTCCTCAGTGATCAAATGTGGCAATGCATTCCAAGCCTTCCTATGTGCCCTATGTCTCAAACCCTCTCCGAATCATGCGGGCAATCATCATAATTAGTGGTCTCTCCATATGCCTCCATCCCTCATCCGTCCCTCTCTGAGATCTGTGATGTATGCTTGGCCCCCAAATTGGAGCTCCGTATAGGAGGGTCGGTGTGACAAGTGTATCAAATAGCCACAATTTGGTGCGCGGCTCCTGAAACTGTATGTGTGCACACTGCCTCTCTCAAGTATCCCAAAGGCTGCATGCCCTCAAGCTAATCTAGGCAAAGGGAGAAACGCGGTCCTGAGAAAGAAAGATATATTAAGCGTCTACTAAAGATCCAATTGGCCTATGAGACCAAAGTGATACAATAATGTCCATGGTATATCTCATCATGGAATGAAAAATAAAACATAAAGAAAACATAAACATAGCTATCTCACTTGGGTGATACAAAACTGTCCATGGAAACTCATCATAGAAATACTAAGAACATAGAGAAACATGAGAACAACATCAGCTCTGAGTAGATGGTATACCACTCTCCAAAATATCAAGCATGGGGCTAATGAGTATGGCCCAGTGGTCTCCCTCAGCTATGTCACGTGGAAAGGTAGCTCGATGGCGGTGGAGCATGTCGTGGATCTATAGCTGATGAGGTGATCGTGGTCGACGGGGGGGTCGGGAACGTTGGGCACGCTGGAGTGTGGAGGCTCGATCCGAGGTAACTCCTCTCGGGCGAGGTAGGTCCGGAGTAGCTTGTGGAGGGTCCACAAGATCCACTATGTCAGTGTCCTCCACCTCCTAGGTCCGAAAGAAACTGGCGATGGTTGGTTGGCTGGCGAGGGGGCGGGGTGGCTGGGGCTGAAGCTCTGTCAAGGTGTCCCTGTGTCTGCGGAGCTCAAGCAAGAAGAGGCCTAGACGATGCTGGTCCTGGAAGTCAATGATCCTGGAGTGTGGACCAAATCCCTCACGAAATAGTGAAACCTCCCGCGGATCTCATGGTATATTGGGCAGCAGCATATGTAATGCTCCTCCGTCTCAACCTGTGTGGCATAATCGACAAATCCTCTCCTCTCTGGGTCTCCATATGAGCTTCTCGGCTCTGAAGATGCACTCAGCTCTACCTGTCTCCACTCTAAGGCGGTGGGACAATCGCAATCCACATGGCATGGGACATGTGAACACTCAAGTAGCCCAGTTGCTGGATGAATCCATCCTTAGTGAGTGTGAGGAAGTGATCTCTGTAGTAGAAGTGAATCTTCGTGGGGAGCTCCGAAGGTGTGATCCATGTGCAATGGGTGTAGAGGCTGAGAAGATCTAACCGGATAACCCGGTTGGTATCCTCGTGAGAGAGCCGAAGAAAAGGGGAGTCCAAACTGTACTGAAGGGGGGCGGAGAAAAGGGGAGTCCAAACTGTACTGAAGGGGGGGTAGGTGGTCCATGCGGAGCCCATATACTGAGAACCAAGCGGAAACTAGTGCATACCATACTCCAGAGTGGCCCTCAAGTGCTAGCTAGCTTGAGATCTCTAGGGCAAGCATCGGGTACCTGTGGGGATCCATGTGACTGATGCGATGGAGGTATGTGACTGTCCAGAAGAGTGCATCCACTACCATCGGGGCTGCAGCAAACTCTGCCTGGATAATCTGGTGTGGGACTGATGGTTTGCTGCTGCGATCATACAGGAGAACATCATGACCTGGGGCCTCTCAACTCGCTGCCAATCCTGATCGGATAAATCTGGCCCCCAAAAGGCTGCTCCATACATCAAGACTGGTGTGACGAGTGTGTCAAAAAGCTAGCCCTTCGTCCTGGGCTCTTGGAAATGTGCCTAGAAGCACTGCAGCTCAAGTAAGCTCAAGGCTACATAACCCCGTGTCACTCTAGCATGTGCTGCGAGAAGCATGGTGAAGCGTGGGCCACTGAAAGTGACACCAGGTAGACATAGGATGAGATAATCTCCACAAGATCCCCTCTATATGTGAAGCTCAATCTGGATGTGATGGGGCGAGAGCTATTGAAGACCATTACCTTGGTTTTACCAAGGTTAACAGAGAGATCTCGTGGAGTGCAAAAGTCTTGTAAGGCATCCAACTGTCTCTGAACCCCCTCGGCTGAGTATGAGAGGAGGACGATGTCATCTGTATAAAGTAGTATGGAGATCAATATGCCTGCTAGTGTGGGACCAGCCCCTCCTAATCCGTCAATGAAGCTCGAGATCTCATCAACGTAGAGGCTGAAAAGTGTGGGTGATAGAGGGCAGCCCTGTTTCACCCCAATAGTGCTGGAAATCTCATGTGATGTACCTCCTGGGGCTCTCACTCGTCCGGTGATAGACTCATAGAGGGCGATGATGCTCCAAACCATGTCAGATGGGATTCCTATCTCTTATAGATGGTGTAGGAGGTGGGCTCAGGGTACATTATCAAAAGCTTTGTGGAAATCCACAAAGCAACAGTAAATCCTCTGATGTCATGCTCTACCCTCCTCAATGATGGCATGGAGGGTGAAGATGTGGTCAAGGGTAGAGTAGCTCCTCCAAAAGGCAGTTCGTCTTGAGGCTCTCCATCCCTGGCTCTCTGCAAATGAACTGAGCTCCACCTCTAGCATTGATCCATAGAGTTTGGCCAATGTGTGGCCAATCATGATCATCTTGTAATTGTTAGGATCAAGTGGATCTCCGGCTTTGAGGATGGGGTGATAACCAAGAGGGTGGAAATCCTTCACAAAGGGCTCTATTGAACATGTAGGCTAATAGGGGCACCAGGGTATCATCGGCATGCGAGATGTACTCGGCAATGAGTCCCTCATGATCCTGGGCTTGCCCATTGCATAGTCTACGAATGGCCTTGAGGACCATGCCCTTTGTGAAGAAGGTGGAGGTGGTGGGACGGGGATCTGATGGTGGGGGTAGGGGTGGCTGATGGGAGATATGATAGAGGGAGTGTGCATAGGAGTGCCATGTGTACAGGCAGGTGATAGCTATGGGAGGGCGATGTTCTCAGAGTTTCCTCCAGGCCTCTTTGCAGTTCGGCCCTAAGAAAAGTCGGTATAACTCATCCTCTTTCCAGGCCTCTTTCCGAGAGAGAGAGAGAGAGAGAGATAGAGAGAGAGAGAGGGAACCGGTTCTTTTCTGGAACCTTGGCGGTCACAGCAACGCGTGGGTCCAATACTAGTTGCTCTTCATTATCTAAATGTGCTTTCTTGAGCTTACTCTACTAGTACGGTTCTTCAGCTAGGCATATCTCCAGCCCTGGATATTTGAATATTTGAAGATCTAAAAACTCTTCTTCCCTATGCTTTGTAGCTACGCCTTCAGTAATTATTAACTAAAACCCCTTCTACCTTGTCTTTGGTCATAAAGATCTCCATAGCACTTCAACCTCAAGGGCACAGACATTACCTTACAATCGTGATTCACTTAGTGGACCTTGATAAGGGAGGTCCAAGCTTGTAAGCTACAATATGAATGGAGAGTTCAACAATAATTTTTACTATCATTATGAAAGAGAAGATTTCACCAAGCAGTCAATCAAAGGCAAACCGTGCATTAGAAGAGGTGAGCATAATATCCTTGCTAAACTAACTTTGCATGCATGCTGCACTAGCTTCATCAGAGTTAATGCAAAGGATTCCTAAGTTGCCTGCAATATATGCTGTGTTTGGGCTACTCTTCAGAACCAACGGTCACTATGGATATAGTGTACCATATTTTCAAAAGACGTTTACTCAATGGTGTCGCTACGTTGAGTAGGTCTGTAAGCCATTTAAAGTGCATTTGAGGTTCTACATTGTTGACTTTTCCGCACAAGAGCACATAGGCCATGCCAATGAAACACTGAAACAAAAGATAAAAAAGACCCGCTCTCCTAGACTAATTGGGTATTAGTATGGAACCCTTGTGTGCAAACATTACAATAGCTAAGTTGGTAGAACAGTTGGGTTCCACTGGAGGACCCAGGTTTGATGCCATCAAGCTGCCCAACAGGGGTGTGTGTTGTGAGCCGATGGATAATCCACCTTCCCACTAATACAATGAACCACAAGAGTGTGCTACCCAATGATAACATAGTACCACTAGATGTGCAACAAGAGCACGGTGAGTTTAAGAAGAGGTGGTCCCCCCCATGATGATATTGTACTGATGTAAGTTCTCTGCAGCTAGTATCTACAAACAGGAGCTACACAGCTAGCGAAACTCCCTCTAGACTTGGTTTGCACGGTAGGGTGTAATAGGTTCCCATTAACGAGGTTGGCTCTTGTTCTCAGTGTAAAGTCAGCAGAGGCAAAACACTCTTGTATGAGAACAGTTCATGGATTCTCAAAGGATACATCCTTATATTAAGCTTCATCACCAGCATGATGTAGAGTGCACTGTATAACTCCCGAGCTAGGCCACATACTTTCTAATGAAAGAGTCAAACTCCTACCTTTGAGACAATTGGTGCACATTACAGACACTTGAAGACATGCCCAAGCTCTGAGAAACTTAGATAACATTTTCTATCAAAGGAAACAACTCTTAAGACAAACTTGATGGACACACACATCAATCAAAGAGGCTGCCATAGAATCTCGTGAAATGAATGTATGTAACAAATGATGGACACACACATCAATCAAAGAGGCTGCCATAGAATCTCGTGAAATGAATGTATGTAACAAATGAGCCACATGTGGGGAGCAGACAAGTTAAAAACTCTACTAGAATGATATGGTGTAGAATAGAGAGTTCAACCTCTCTATCAAGCTCCAATCTAGTGATGTAAGGTGAGCCGCTTAAAAAGGTGCTCCGTACACAACTACCGGTCGAACCAATGGACCAAAGAGGAGGAATTTCACCTAAACCTACTAGAAATGTGCTTGCAAGCATCACCTTCATCTATTGAGTGATGATGCAATTTTAAAATAGTGAAGGTTGGCTATAAAAAGAGTCTCTAGAATTTGCCTTTCCTCTCAGATAAAAGGCCCGCCAACGACTAGGTAAGGTTTGAACCCTAGCACCTAAATGTGTTAATCTCTCTTTAAACAAAGTTAAAGTCTTAGCCCTCTACCATGCGGCCCTAACACTCCTTCCACATTTGAGCTGATGTTTAAAAAAAGGTTTATAAGAACCACCTGCTTGCAAAGATTTACATGGCTAAGATATGCTTTGCACCATGATCACAAAGCTATCCATGACAATAGATTGTTTGAGTATCTGAAAGAAAGATCAACTCAATTTTTATGCTTCCCAATCTTAGAAATGTTACCAGTTTAAAATAAACCTCTTGCTGAGATTTTTTTTTAAATGACTTTTGGCAAAGTTGTCCTTTTAATTTGGTTTTCCAAGCTTGAATTTGCCTTGGCTCAGAAGTACACATCCCCTCATAGCCTTTTTTTTTTTCCTCAAAACCTCCTATCTAGCTTGCATGTGTTTGTATGTCAGTTTGCTCAAATTAACACCTTTGCATTCTACTTTTTGGTGAAGAACTCGTCAATCAAACTCAATGACTTCAGTACTCTCGCAGCCGAGTTTGCCATAAGCTGGGAGCCTGCAACCACCTCTACCTTCCGCTTCTCCTGTATCAAGCAATATTCCCACATCAGATTGAGAAGCAATAACAGATCTCACAACTCATTCATTTTGCCTTCAGATAAACCATCTCCTGAGAAGATTTAATGAATTTCATATGGAGTGTGAGGTAGTCACAAGACAAGTGCTTGTTCTTTGCTCTATCCAAGGATATTAAGTCACGAGGGGCATCCTTGTTTCATCCCAAATCTCACCGCAGTGATTATAGCTATGCTTCATCAACTTCTTCATGTCATCTAACTGACAGAAGACCAAATGGATATATGAGACGATGGAAGTCCATCATTATCGTGCAGAGTGGCAAAATTGGCAGCTGTGTGGCAAATTATATGAATCAAGTGTATCAAGGAGGGTGAAAATATGGTTAGAGACCCACATAGCATCAGCAGAGACCTGGAGTATGTGCATGAGTAAGGGGTACTTACTAGATATAACAATATATCATGTTGTCATGAGCCATAGCAATGAGTTCTCATACAGATCAAGGACTAGTAGCATGAGGTTCTTTTTCTGCCTACTCTTTTGTTGTCAAAGGGCCTCTGTAGTACATTGGCCCTATTTTTCTTTTGGCAGCTAGTGATTTCATTTTTCATGTTGTCTTGACATCCAGTTTACTCATGGATCACAAGTAGCACCTTTTTGGTCTCATAGACCCTTTGGGTCTTTCATAGATGTTTCATTTTTCCTCCCTCAGAGAACGCTATAGGTCCTCTTGTAGGACTCTCTCCCCCCGTATTTAGGCACCCCTTGGCATTTCAATACAATCTACATAAAACTAACAAGCATGGATACATGAGGAATACGGTGTAAAGGTTTCTCACTACTAATCAACTTGAATACTTTCAGAAAGCTTGTCATGTTTTGATCACATGTCAATGCCTTTGCATGGCCATCAAGGAAGCAAGCCATAAGGGTTCAGAGCCTTTAAGGACTGAGAGTTCCAAAGGCCATCAAAATAGAAGTACAATGAAGGAAAAATCAAACCCTAACCTCTTATAAACATGAGCTTTGTAGATTTAGAACTCCTACAGAATTTTAAGGAGCTTATGAAGAAGTCATACATTCTGCAACTCATCCACATAGTGCTTCTTGTAAGAATTTTGAAGTTCATGAATCTCTTCCTACATTGTGGGCCAAAAAATTATTGTCAGTAATAAATAGCCAAGAAAGAAGCTACAAAGAGCTTTGCATTAAGGTGAAAGTAGAGCACCTCTCTGCAATTCACACTAACATCCTTTAGATCTTGCCCAAAGCTATCATCCTTCATGGAAATCTTTGAAAATTTACCCCTGAAACTATAGAATTTTGTGAGTTTTAAGCCAATTTTTGTGGATGCACACACACCCACGCATGCATGCACGCAATGTGTGTGCACACACACAAACACACAGTTATGGAGAGATGATCACACTTGAAAAAAGGAATATGAGTGTTCTGATATCACATAAGCACATCACCTGTTTTTTTTCTCTTGATATCAACAAATAAGCACATCACCTGTCTTCTTTCTCTTGAATTCTCCATTTCCCTTCGGAAGGATTGGTGCATTTAGAAATGTGATCTTTTTCGAAGTCATGCCACGCTGGTAACTCCCCCCTTTGAAGTTGAGAGTTCAATATATCGTTTGCTTGGTGTGGTGCACCCTAAAGAGAAGCCTTTCAGAATGTAGAAATTAAGGTTTTGGTTGATTGATCAATTCTCCGCTTACTAAAAAAAAAACTCACAAAGTCGAGCAATAATCTAATTGCACACCAGTGCCTTTTTCTTTAGGAGCCTTCCCAAAATCTGTAGCCAAAGGTTGCGACCCCAATATATATATATATATATTCCCTATAAGAAAAGCCATATTTTTGGCGACCACCCCCAAGCCCCCTCATTGATAACTTTCTAAGCGATCACCATATTGTAAGAAGAGTGGGAATCTTTGCCAAAATTCCCAAGAATATTCTTTTTAAAAAAAATTGATAGCCTTTTTTCTAAATTTAGTCAAATATGAAAACACTGTTGCACACAACATGTATTACCTCTTGGCCTTGCACTGTTTCTTTAGACTGAGGTTCCTCTTGTAGATTTTTATTAAGAACACGGAATTCTTCCTCAAAATTCAAAATAGCCCTAGAGCCCACTTTCATAGCCTGTCAAATCATAGATTTGTTTTTCTTTTTCCATCATGCCATGTATCACAAACAAAAGGTAGTTGTAAATTGATTATTTACCCGTATACCAAACTTTAGAGAAGAAAGGGTCTCTTGGCTGTATTCACAGCATGGAGCTATGTTGATGATAAGTGATGTCTTTGTGTTTCCTGATTTCAAAAAACCATCACATCTCTCTGTCTCTCTCTCTCTCTCTCTCTCTCTCTCTCTCTCTCTCTTTTTCATGAAATGGTGTTTTATATTATATGTAAAAATGTACATCAGCCACATGGCTCACACAGAACCTATGGTCCCAAAAAAACCCCCACAAAAGATCCTCTAAAGGATCATGACCATGCAAACCTGTACACTAATAAGAATGCCTCCTAGCCAAATAAGCATCCCAGATAAAAGCATCAAAGATGAGCCAGCCAAGCCGCCGTAGACCATAACAAAATAACATCTGCATCCAGTAGCTGAGTTGAGAGAAGAGAAGAAAACTGCCAAAGCAGCAAACCGCAGAATGTGCCCATGTATTCCAGACAAGGAATCAAAGATGAACCCATTCCGTGTAGTCCAAATATGCCAAAGTCCTGTCCATCTAAGGAAATGGAATATCACAAGGTGACTGTCCGAAGTAATGACTTGAGGACAAATCCCAAATATCCAATGATGAGCCGAAACAGTAGACCTTTCTACTGCCTCCCAAACGCGAGAGACAAAAGAACAAATCTGACGGGCCACTGAACAACTCATGAACAGATGCATAACTATTTCAGTGCATGTCGTGCAGAAGAAGCAAGAGGCCAATGTAATTTTACGACGGCTGAGCTGATCCCGTGTAGGTAACCCTCCCACCAACATCCTCCAAATGAAAACCTTACCTTGGTAAGGGAGTTTCGACTGCCAACCACGCATAAGAGTTTTCTGCCACCATGATTTAGACTTGTGCAATCCCCACACCTTATTGGCCTTGGCTGAAACCCAATCTTTCTCTGATACGAGCTTATGATAGACCTGGTTAGCTGAAAATGATATCAAGTCACCAGATTTACATAGTGCCCAATCAAGCCAAGGTTGATCTGCAGATGGCCGAGGCAATGGAGTAAAAGGCTCAACTGCATGCATGATGTCAACCCATAGTGGCTGAAATGTCCAAGGAACCCTAAAGTGCTGCCGAATACGATGACATGAATATGGCCTGTCACGACTAGGTATCACAGCATCTCGGATTCTAACAAAGCCTAACCTAACCATGCGGTTGAGTCGTATGCGTGAAGCATCTCTGTTTGGCCAAACAATGACACGGGACTCCACAAATGTTTCGAACTGCAAAGAGTTCAAAAGTAGTCTTTCATGACCAGGATCCCACCGAGCCAATAGAAGAACTTCATGCCAAGAAAGGAGAATATGCGATAAAATGTGAGATGAGCGAATACGGACAGGATGAGCCGCATTCACAATGTCCCACCATGAAGCCTGCACACGTGTCCGTCCATGTGACAATCCCTCCAACTCAATCAAGTCACGAGCCATGAATACCCAAGGCTGCTCCTGTAAACACATATCCTGCAAAAGTGCCCACCTACGCGCCACCATATGCAAGCGGACATCCAGTAAAGCAGCCCCACCCATTCTTTTGGGCGTCGTAATGTGATTCCAAGCTATCCATGTTTGACCCATAATATTTCCTTGCCTCTTCCACAGCATAAACCGAATGGGAGCAACCAAACGGAGAAGAGATTTGTGCGTCCAAGGTAGCAAAGGCAAAAAATAGGAAATCATGCTAAGCATAATAACCTGAGCTACCTTAACCCTCACGTGCATAGGCCACCCTTGAGCTTTCCAATACACAAATTTATCCGAGATCCGAGCAGAAATCCAAGCAAGAAGCGCTTGGGGGTCCACATCCACACCCACCGGATACCCAAGATGACGAACAATGTCTCATGTATGCACCACACGGCCTTGCCACTCTAATGCCTCAAGATCAAATTCCGTGCATACAATGAGGGCTGATTTTGTTGAATTTATTTTCAGCCCAGAAGCCAATGCAAAATTATTCCAAGCTTCCATTGCTCGACCTATATTGGCTTTTTCGGCCCTGAGAAACATAAAAGTGTCATCCGCAAGGGCTTGAGCAACCAATTGCTTGCCATGAGGGAGATGCAAACCAACCACTTCACCATGCGATGCCATAGCATCTAAGCGAGATAACATAGGATGAGTGGTAATGGCAAAGAAAAGAGGGCTAAGAGGACAACCCTGCCGGAGAGAACGGGTGAGAGAAATACCATCCAAAAGTCCTCCATTGAGCATAATCCGCGTGATAGAGCCAAAGCCAAGTAAATGCACCAAATTAGCCATTTTGGGACCAAAGCCCATGGCTATCATTAACTGAGAAAGGAAAGACCAGTTGACATGATCAAAAGCTTTTTCAAGATCCAGCTGCACCATCACAATCTCTTGCTTCTTTGCCTTGGCATAATCCACTCCAATTTGAACATTAAGAATATTATGCAAAATATTCCTGCCATGCACAAATCCATATTGATATGGATGAATAAGAGTAGGAAGCACCTTCTGCAAGCGATTGGCAAAAATCTTTGTAAAGATTTTATACAAAATACCCATAAGTGAGATTGGGCGCCATTGAGCCAAAGAAGTAGGCGAAGGGACTTTGGGCAACAAACGAAGTATGCCCAACTTCCAATCGGCAGGCATATATCCCTCATCCCAAACCCTTTGACAAATAAGCGTCAAAGGCTCTGCAAGCTGATCAGCATATTTTCAAAAAAACTCATTTGTCAAACCATCCCAACCAGGGCTCTTTCCCATGGGAAGTTTGGAGAGAACAGCTTCCACTTCCCCTTGAGTAACAGGAGCATCAAGCTGAACCGCCACATCAGGGTCAACTTGATATCGTACTTCAGCAGACAATGACTCCCTTGCAGCCAGGACAGCCGGCGAGACATCCTCTCGAGGGGCAAGCAAATCTTCATAAAACCTGATGCAATGCTGAATAACCTCAGAAGGTTGAGTAACAAGGTTGCCTTGGGCATCCATCAGCCTAACAATATTCTCACGCATATGTTTTTGATGCAACTTATCATAGAAGCGATGAGATTGACAGTTAGCATCCCGCAAAGCATCAAGACATGCAAGTAGTTTAAAGCGAACATATTGTGCTTCCTGCACCCTAGATAGCTCCTTTTTCAGCCATTCTATGGCATCCACAACTTCAGCATCCATAGAGTCAGTAAACATGAACGCCTGCAAGCCCTTTAAAAGCGACTCAAGAAGAGCCACATGCTGTTTTTGTATAGAGGCATTAGCAAAACCATAATGCCGCGCTAATTTCCGAGTGTTGGTAAGGAACACTGGCCAAGCATGATAATCAGCCATGGACACTCTTGTGGAGAAATGTCGTATCAACTGACGCATTTAAACATCAAAAACTTTATGCTCCAAAAAAGTGTGATTTAAGCGCAAAGGCAAGCGCCCCAACAAGCCTTTATATGCATCCACAGGATGATAGACCATTTCAAACACAAGCGGCCAATGATCCGACAAAACCTGTTGCTAATCAAACCTCTGGCAAAAAGAGATCTTGATGTAAAATATACATCCTATCCACCAAACAATCTGTATCACTAGAAATCTTCCATGAACATCTTGAATCACAAGAGAAGGCTGAAACTGCGAACGAACAGCAAACATAACACCTGATTGCGAAGCAGGATGTCCGCTATAGAAAACATGAAACCCCTTATATACATAGGCTTTGCCAGCCAACTTATGCTGCTTATGTTCAACTGCACACAAAACATCCCAACCATGACAAAAAGTTGTACGCCAAAGCCTGAACTGCTTTTGGCGTGAAGAAATACCCTTTACATTCCATTGTACAATTTTCATAAGCCTTCCTAGAAAAGGAATCAACAAGGCCATGTACTAGGCCCACGACAATCTGCTTTGCCTTCACATATTCTTGTAGAAGCGCACCAGTGATCTGTAGCAAACGTGCAAACTCCGGAGAAGGTACCTGAGAACTTTCCTTTGCATTCTCTCCAACATTCACCGGAGTGTAGCTTGCATCAACATCAAGCCTTTGACGTTTTTGTTGCTCCGAGGCATCTGAAGCATAACCCACATCCTTCTCGATCATCTCCTCAATAAGATCCATGTTAAGGCTATTGGCAGGCATGCCACCAACAGCAGCAACCAGGTCATCCAAATCCATGTACAAAAGCAAAGAAAACCCGCTCTCTCAAACCCTAATTCAGCACCTAAAAACCCTAATTCAGCACCTGCAAACCCTAATTCAGAAGTCTGCAAAGACTTCAGAAAGCACGCAAGGTCTTTTCTCTCTGATATGCACTTTGTAGCCTGTACAAGTCTGTGAGGACGACCAGCTACTACCAGAAGCTTCTGGCCAGCCAACCAACTCTATAGCTTGCTCTCTCTCTCTCTCTCTCTCTCTCTCTCTCTCTCTCTCTCTCTCTCTCTCTCTCTCTCTCTCTCTCGCGCGCACTGGTGTCCATGGCGTGACTCCAATGCTCACGCTGGTGGTCTCCCTCGCTCTCTCGCCCGCTGCCCTGCTTACACTGGGGCTTTCTCGTCGCACGCCGAATTTCAAAGAGGTTTCTGACTCTCTCTCTCTCTCTCTCTCTCTCTCTCTCTCTCTCTCTCTCTCTCTCTCTCTCTCTCTTAAGAGTCTTAAGAGTTCATTTTGAGTTTTTTTTTTTCAGTTTTATGCCTCTTTGGCATCGATACCCAGAGTGGAAGGTAAATGGATGTACCTGATCTGTCCCATAGGTCGGATTCGGCCTCCCGTGGACGTTAATCTCTCTCTCTCTCTCTCTCTCTCTCTCTCTCTCTCTCTCTCTCTCTCTCTCTCTCTCTCTCTCTCTCTCTCGGCGCAAGTGCAGACGGGTCCGCTACCGTGGGCAGCGCGATTGCAGAGGGTCCGCCCATTTTGGTGGCATCGCTCCCAGTGAGCTGTCTCAGCCACGCCGACCAGTTTGCCACTTCTGGTGACTGCGTTAGGTCAGAGTAATTCATCAGCAGCTTTGCTTGTGTCTGCACGAGCCATCTGAAACCTAAGGGGCTGCTGCTTAGAAGCCTACGTCATCTCTTAAGGCAGAGGTGTACGCCTATTGTTTGCTGGTCAGTCTCGAGACCCTACAGTCTGCTAGTCAGCCTGGGGGCTTTCTGTCGCCTGCATACAACACTTTTGTGACTTTGCGGGGAGCATAAAGAAGAGAAAAGAGGAAGATCAGTACACGTTTTACAGAGAATTTCTGCCTGCTCTGCTGCAACAACACAGCATTGCCAGTTCTCAGTTCTGCTGCCTTTTGCCACCCACCCTTGCTCAGGCCCCCAAGGCAGCAACTAGTAGGGGAAAACATGTCTCAACCCCTAGAGGGGGAACAGGATGGTGAGACAACCTTTCACACCCCCACGAAGGCACCAAATGCCTACCGCAAAAGACTGAGGGAAGGAATCATGTCCCCTGGCTCACGATGGATTACGAAGATGGCCCAACAAGATGAGGCCCTTTATGAGGAGCTACAGCTTCACATAAGGACAGAGATGAACACCATGCGACAGGAGCTTGAAAAGGAATGGACCGAGCAGATGCATGCCCAAAGGAAAGTGATATACGAAACGCTGAAGGAAGAGATACATGTCCAATTGAAGGGAGAAATGCAAGCCCAAGTACGGGTTGAGATGGAATTAGCCCAAGCCTTGATGCACACGGAAATGAGAAAAGAGATACAGAAATGGAAGGATGACATGCTCCGAGAGATTGGCACAACATTTGCATCGTACGAAGACACTTTGAAGACATGTATGGCTGACCGCGAAAAAGACATCACAGAAATGCAACACACTTTGGAATCATGTAAGGAAAAAGTGGCTGCAGGTGAGAAGGAAATGCATTCATGGGCTGAAATTGCCAGTGCCACAAAGAAACAAATTGAGGAAGTCAACCCATGGATTGAAGTAGTAAAAAAACAGAAGGATACACCAGTCAATAAAGTAGAGGTGATGAATGCTACATTGGAAGAGGAAGCCAAGAGAATGGCACGTGCCTTACATGTACGTGTAGTTGGGTGGGAAGATAAGGGAAATCCCCAAGAGGATGCAAAAGCTCTTGCAACAAAAATTGGAGCCACTGATGTACCCATTACCGAAGCATGGTGTGTAGGCATAGATGAAACAAGGGCGATGATATTGATCATCAGGTTTGGTGACTTGGAGAAAAAAGCGGCCTTCCTCTCCAAAAGGATGGCCCTTAAGGGGGAAAAGATTTATTTGGATGAGGACCTTACACCGGCACACCGGCACAGATAGCACACCGGAAGGAACACATGCCGCGTGTGCTTGAGACAAGGAAAGAGGAGAAATGGGCGGTATACAGAGATGGCCGAGTCATCATTACACAGAGGAGGCCCGCTTGGCAGTGCGCGGCCTATGAGACCTTGCGATTCACGGTGTGGAATTGCAACGGAGCCCTTAGAACAGATGCAAGATACTTTGAGGATACTTTCAGACACAGTGATATTGCTATGTATACGGAGACCCATCAGTGCACAAACAAGAGGCTTCCTGACGTCCGGGGTTATAGATGGGAATCAGTTTTCCGCCCTCAGCCACGCACAGTGGGAAGTACCAGAGGATCTGGAGGAGTGGCAATACTTTATAGGGAGGAGCTTCGTGACAAAATACATGTGGTACATAGAGATGCAGATGCGAGGTACGTGCGGGTCCGAATATGCAGAGAGGGGCTCCACGAGCTATATGTGGCGGTATGCTACTTTCCCCCAGCCCACTCCAGGTTTGCACCATCAGGAGAGTCGCCCTATATACCACTATATGATGATATCATGAGATTTGCTAGCATGGGAGACATATTACTATTGGGAGACTTTAATGCACGTACAGGCACAGAGCAGACAGAGTTGTATGATACTCAAGAGGCTATGTACCGGGAGATCACGGCCGAGGATGTAGGGTTGCAGAGATCAGCACAGGATGAGGGGGAGATTACAGATTATGGCAGGCATTTTCTCACACTCGGGAGTGCACATGGGTTGGTCATATACAATGGCTTATCGAGATGGCAAGGATCAGATGCTCTCACACACTGGAACTCTAAAGGGGGAGCGAGCGCCGAGCACAGTGGACTACTTGATGGGATCTCCTTCATTGATACCTGATGTGCAGGGTTTCACGATTTCCAGTAGGCCCAGCATAGCAACCGATCATGCATACCTGAGTTTCACACTAGTAGGTAGATCCCCGAGAGATGGGCCAGCCACTCATCTACCTAGGTACCCGAGATATCAGTTTACACGTGAGACAGTCGGGGTTTATCGAGATGCAGTATCTGATGGCTTGTTCGCTTTAGACCCGCATAGCCCTTTGGACGAGATCACGAGAGGATTGGCGGGTGTACTACATGCATCCACCTCATATGCGTTTCCCTACACTATTATCCCTTCCACCCACCCCCGCAGCACTACCCCATAGAACAGTTGGTATGATGATGAGTGTCCTGAGACACGAGCACAGCTACAGCGTGAGATTGCCATTGGGTCTCACACGCATAGACAGGCTAGGATGATCTTTCGGCGCCTTGTGCGGAGGAAGAAACGAGCCTATCTAGCTAAGCTAGAGGAGGAGATCTACCAACTCTTCCTGGGGAAGAACAGCAAGAGGGCATGGAAGATGTTTCAAGAGAGACAGCCTGGTACTCCGATTATTGCACATGAGGCATGATATACTTATGCTAGAGAGCTATATGATGCACCAGGACAGCCCCCCACCCCCCCTCCACTGGGAGCTAGACCGGCTAGCAGCACCTTTTTTACTATGCGGATGGTGCTAGATGCGATAGACAGATTACAGAATGGAAAGGCACTGGATCATGATGGGTAGCAGCACCTTTTTTACTATGCAGATGGTGCTAGATGCGATAGACAGATTACAGAATGGAAAGGCACAAGATCATGATGGGCTAGTTGGAGAGCACTTCTCATATGCACGAGACACTTTGGTTCCGCTCATCGTACATGTGTTTAATCGTGCCATTTGTGAGGGTTTCCCGACAAGCTGGACAAAGCATATCATTGTACCACTCTTTAAGACTGGGGACCCCATGGTACCAGGCAACTACAGGACGACATGATTATTCTAGAGATGCTAAGCAAGTGGCCAATTTATCCTAGAGGATGATAGCTTTTAGGAGATTGTAGGATATCTAAAGGGGTAGCTCCCTAACTTTTTCACAAGTTACTACTCCAATGGATGAGAGGAGGTCTAGTTTAAAGGAGGGAGTATGTGATGACAACAAAAGGTCATAATGTGGCTGGCATGTATTTTGAGGCTAGGTGTATACCTAGGGTGGCCCAGGGCGAGACTAAGAGACTCATGGACGCTTCTTGGCATGGGTTAATGTGGAAAGCTATATTTACTAAAAAAGTGTGCTTTCTTGCCTTTTATTAGTCCAAGCTCTATATAAGTACGTTATTGGCTCATAAGTATACATCCCAACTAGGAACGACTCCCTAGGAGATCAAAACCCAAGCGACCCCTTGGCCATGGTTCTAGGCAAACACCTAGGTGGGTAGGCTTTGGTGATGGAGCATGGTCGTAGTGCTGGTCTTGCCTCATAGCTTGACAGTGCTCTGAATGAAGACGTGGTTGGGTGGTGAGCCACCAATGCCAAATCTATGTTGGTTTTTGTGTGTGTTTGTCTTATAGGAGGTTCTTGACAGATAAGTGGATGCTTCAAAACCCACCTATCTACACAAATTCTAACACTCTACCTTGATTATACACCAGTGAGCCTCTACCAACACCCTAATATCCTACCTATCCTTTGGCTTATCACCTCAAACGACCAGTCACACCTGCAATCTCATTAGTGTTTTAAAGGGCTTATCGTTATGCAATCACTCTCCTTTGGACAGCTTGTCCTCAAGCATATTGCTTTCCTTCGGACCTCTCATTCTCAAGCCCTTTGAATAAATCTCTCACCTAAACATCTTTAGCTTCTCCAAACAAGAATGCTCTGCTAGCCATACCCTAAAATCCCTGCTGTCCTTTGGCTGTTTAGTGTATTATTGTTTAAGACTCTCTTGCAAATATCTTGTGTGACTTCATTTTTTCTTTGTTCATATCAATTGTTTTCACAATGCATTTGTTAAGGCTATGTTTTGATCCACCATAACTTAGTCCTGATCAACAAAATTCTGTCAAACAGCACACCAGTTTTACCTACCTCCTAAAGATTCCTGAAGAAGGCGGGTAAGTTTTGAATCACGGAATGGAACATGTGTAACGGAAGGATCTGCACGTGCACTGATACATTTTCCTGTGCAGTGGGTAAGAACAGTGATTTTATTTAGACATTTTCCTTTTGGACAAATGAAGCAAAAGGAGCCAAAAAAAGGAAGTGAAGCAGTGTACCAAGTGCAGTAAGGGACATGTTGACACTCATGGCCTCAGTGGCCCGCAGACCCTCTGATCCTGTATAGCATATTACCGCCAATTTTGTAGTTTATTAGGAAATTCCACCTGAATTCCCAAAAGCAGTTACCCAAAATGGCAAGAGCCCCAACAACACGCCATTCAAAGAGCAGCACTAATTAGAGAAAAATAAAAAAATGCACCCCTGGAGGAGGGGGGGGCGGGGGCGGGGGCGGGGGCGGGGGCGGGGGCGGAAATACCACTCTTTTTTAAACGTTCAGAACCAGCAAGATCAACCAGGAAGAGCTTCCCCACAAGGATCCTACAGCCATGTGATGATTCCATTGTAACCTTCAAGTTTTTGCTTGTTATCATCACAGTCTGTGGAAAGTTTCAAGATATTGAGACAATGCCTTACTTTTCAGGAAAACCCATTCCTTTTGGTGTCCGCCTCCTATCGGTGGGAATACTCCTAGGATCAAGAGGACGTACAGTCTTCTTTTCAACTGTTATTATGACAATGGCATGGCTACGGGATGAGTGGGCATTCTGCATTCAGAAAACAGCAACCTACGTCAGTAGCTTCCTTTCATGCACACATTAAGCATAAAGCATATCTTTCTCGCTTTTAACTCGGTTCCTGTTTCTATAAACCATACTCTATATGAATGAGGTATTGCATAATAAAAGAAAAAAATAAGCAAGCTGCGTGTATATTATACTACAACGCATCAAAGCAATGGATCTAACATTTAAGATATTTTACAGTTAAACATTTGGAGAAGGAAAGGCAAGTATTGAATAGTTCTGTAATTTCCATACATAAGCTTTGACCCCACACTGCCAAGGGGTAACATAAATCTATCAGACACTCAATAGCTATTTATACAATCTGAAAACTCAAATGTGTTGATAGCCCTCGAAAACAGCCATCCATCATGGATTGCACAGCCCCAAGTTTTACCGCCCCCCACACCCCCCCACCCCCCCCATAAATTTCAGTAAGGTCTAGTTTCATGTACTCACACATTATTGGTTGGGGGGGCAGTCATTATACTGACCCTACAACTTGTGAGTACATGAAACTACAGCCCCAAGTTTTACGCCCTTCCTCCCCAATATATATATATATATATATATATATATATATATATATATATATATATATATATATATATATATATAGGTTGGGAGGGCATCCCCCGGGCACACGGCTCCCTAGCAACCCCGCCCGCAACCGGGAGGCCTAACGTGCCTACCCGATGCGTGAGTGAGCCTAGGTGCCTACCATGGGTCCATGCTTTGCCCCTCCAAGCACTTCCTCCCCATATAGATGCATTATATTCGGGGCGGTCTAGCATACCCCTCGGGCACCATGTCCCTCCGGATAGAAATCCCGCGACGCGTCACGGTAAACGGCCGTTTTGGCCGTTTTTAGCCAAAAACGGCCGAAACTGACGGAGACGCGTCACATACACCCCCCCTTTATAGAATTCACGCCCTCGTGAATTACTTTGAAACGAAAGGTGGGATGCATGACTTGATTATAACGCATCTGTGCAAAGTGTTAATATATAATGAAGGACGGGAGGTCCTTACCCTGCTTTATAGCCATGAGCAGAGTAGGTATCTAACCCGTTTACAAAGAAAAGAACTGTGCATATTTTTGTATTTTTGCCATTTTTCAATTTTTTTGGCTTTTTACAATATAAGGTTGGAACTTCAAGCCCCCGCTCGAGAGTTCCCCCGATCCCCACAAAATTGGCGAGGTTACTGCGTGGTCTCGCCGGAGCTCCTGTCTGAGCCGAGTAGGAGTGATTACCTTCAGCAATGCAGTTTTGCCGGGAAAGTAAGAGTCTTCATTGGAGTCGAGATTTGTTCGCCGAGTTGACGCCAACTTGGTTTGCAAGATCTTTACTTCAAATCTGACTTCACATTCCTTTGTTGTTGGAGCGTTGTAGTGAGCCTTGATGCTCGGCGATGCCCCTTGAGCTCTTTTGTGCCGAATCTTTAATGGACAAGAGTTGCCCACCTCACTGACGCCAGCTTGGTTGCCCCTTCTTGTACCACTTCAAAACCCTGCACTTTGTTGCCTTGGACCTTAACGCCCTGCTTCAACCTGTTTGAGTACATAAGTGTATTGATTCTCTGTGACAAAGTGCCTTGGCCCCACCTGACACCAAGTGAAAACCACCGCGAACCTTTGGCATTCGAACCTTTACACTTCTTCGATATATATATATATATATATATATATATATATATATATATATATATATATATATATATATATATATATATATATATATATATATATATATATATATATATATATCGTGAGTACATGAAATTACATGTTCAAATTTCCGCAGTCATTATTCAAACCCTACATCACTGAAATGGAGGAAGAGAATCTTTTCCTGCTACTTGCATCTGCCACTAAGTTCTTCTTTCCCAATATGTACACAATTATCCTGCCAAACTGCTCAAAAGTCTAACTCAAGAAATCAAGTGATCTATTCAAAGCTGGCAAAGCATTGTCTCAGTATTAACTGCCACTTCTGCACCATATAAACATATCTTCTATGTTTTCAAGGCATGGATCACGGAAAGCTGAAAGAAAGGTGCAATAGTTCAACTCTGGCCCTCCAAATTTCCTGATGGCAATCAGAGAAGCAGTGGAGATAAAGGAGAAGAGGTAGAGGGAGAGAAAAAGTAGTCCACAAACAACTACATCTTGATAATCTGGAAAGACATTAAAAAAAGTATTTTCAACAATGAGAGGTTTCATATATAGCCTTGGCCTCATATCCTCACAATTAATGAGAATTAACGAGAGTCTCCAAGTCAACCACCTACAGAATTTCCTTACAGTAAGGTCCTAACCTTAGGAATACCAAGACCCTCCCTTGATTTGAAGAGGTGAGGATCTTGAGCATTTCATTTGATCTCAGTTGCATAGCTTCCTGAATCTACTAGGGCTTACAAAAGGTTGTGGCTTGTGAACATCCATGATAACACCACCTCACTCAACTCAATTAATAAACTTCCAAGTTGTCGACAGGCGTTGTAGCCCGGTGCTCAAGGGTGTTCCCCAAGTCGCTAAACAAGAAACTAACAGATTTGTGCCGATTGATAAGAGCTCCTGCGGCTAAATAGATATATACTCATAGCCTCAGCCACAATGAGATATAGCAAGGGGACCAAGGGGCGACTAGTCAAAGACGGGCCTGTTGAGCAGCGACGCCATTGACAGCACTCTCACTCACACCCCCACCCTCCCCTCCTCCCCCCCACACACACAGCTAAGTCCATGCATTCCATACCGACTGACATCATTCATACCCTCCGTGGTCAGTGGGGAAAGATTCAAGGTGGATAGGATCGCATACATAGACGGCACGAGGCCTCCTTGCACAGATGACGCCAGGGCCCCTTTCTCTTTGATTGGGCCGGAAAGATCACTTGCAAATACATGCCACCGGTGTGGGCTGCCCCCCCACCACCCATGAGGTAGTTTCCCTCCAAGAGCGGCCAGCCATGGAGGGAATCACCCTCCCCGTTTTCTTTTCTCTTATGAGGTTATGAGGGTTCTCAGCACGTACACTAATGGAAGGATCTCTTTCCCATTTTAAAATGTGTGGCCCTACTGTGGATAGAATCCACTTTAGTCTGGTTTCCTGGGAATCTCCATCCTCTGTCTGAAATGTGGAGGACCATCCAGTCTCTGCAACATGATGTGGTCATCTGAAATGAATTGATCGGAGACAGGGACAAAAACTCTGGGCGCCTCGTCACTGCTGGCAGTGACCGCTGCTGAGGCATATGCAGGTAGCCGTGGGAGGGCAGGACCTCCAGATCATGACCAAAAGCAGCACCTATGGACCTCAGCAACTCTTGGAACAGGCCCGCGGGAGGCCTGGAAACCTGAGTGAGATGGGGGTGGGTTGCTAGTCTTTTGCCACACGATCAAAATCTGTTCGATATTTGAAGAGGAAGATTCTCTTTTGACCAAGGGGAAGAGGGCTGCATGCTAGTGCCTGGGATATGGCTTCTGTAGAATCAAAGTCTACTTGGAAGCCTCTACCAAGTAGACGAGTATCCTGGAAATGCTCAGTCAGCTCAGTGGGGAAGAGGTGTCCAGCAATTGGATAGTCTGCAAACAACATTCCAGTCCAAATAGATGTCAAGGATTAATATCCTTATTAGAAAGAACTTTGTTATTCCTACTGAGCCATATAGCCCACAGAGCCTCTGCTCTTAATACATTCCACATACTGTAGCACATAATCATGGACAGGCTTGATCAAGATTTTCTTTCCAGTGCAATATATAAACATGGACAGGCTCGATCAAGATTTGCGTACACTCCCAAACAGATTTATTTTTAGTGCAAGTTATGAAAAAATAATAGATTTTCTTAGTATCCACATTGCATCGCGTACATATACCGTTGCCAATGCCCATGCTTACTGCATTTTGACCAGTCCAGACAGAAAGGTGGAGAATTAACTACAGCAGGGTGCTCTTTTTCTCATGAACAATATTAAACCAGATCCTTCTAAGGGAAAGACCAACAGTAGTATCCCTATTGAGAGAGAGAACAAGAGAGTCCTGTTTTCCGCAGTACACCCGCGCCCCCCCTCCCCGCCTGTGGTTTCCACCTCCTGCTCCCGCCTGCTTTTCGTTGTCTCCTTCCTCTCCTTGCTGCCCGCACAACAACCCCCGCCCTCCCCCCCGCCGCGTTACTCTCCTCCAAGCTCCCCCACCCTTGGCTTTTTTCCTTCTTACCATCCCTTTCCCATCTCGCCTCTCGCCGTCACACGATAGCCCCTCCTGCCTCGCTGCTCTCCGGTTTCACCTGTCCTTGTAATCTTGCGTGCCTTGCCTAGCCCTCCGTCATCCCCGGCCAACGAGACTCACAGATGTACTTTCTCGATCAAGGACCTTCAGATTTTCGGCTCTTCCATTGCCGCTACGGAGGCCACCACGGCAAACGTGTCGGCAGCAGCGCCCCGTGCATGGGCAGATCTGCGACTTGTTACAAACAGCTCCGGTTGGCAACCAAGGTTAGATCACCAATATTCAGTTCATGGGTAAGGGATACCTCAAGCTCGAGTTCGATTCTGCCTCCTTCACCGCAAGTGTTCTAGAATGGAGCCCGATACCAGTTCGGGAGGTGCAGTTTTTCTTGGCTCGATGGCACCATCGATTCTCATCTGAGTCGGATCCTCTGGCACAGGTGACTAGTTTTCCGATCACCGTTTGCTCTCGAGGACTCTGTAAGGAGTACCTGCCGGTCCTTCCGGGCGGGGATTGGCAGGACTTTGGGACAGGTGGTGGAGATGCCCCCGACTGCGGCCTCGGCAGTTACTCGAGCCATGGGCATCTTGATGCTCTGCATCATTGTGGTCTCCTCGAAGTCTCTCCCTTAGGAGATTGTTATCCCTCGCATGGACCACTCTATTTTCACCTAGCAGGTGGAGTACTCCAACCTCCCAGGCCAGTGCTTCATCTGCAGACAGATCGGGCACATTGCGTGCGCTTGCCCACGCCTCTGAGGTGTGGTAGGCCAACACCCACCTCGACAGTCGTCAGGAGCTCCCGGAGTGAGAGTTCCACCTAAGCCTCGCCAACAACAGCCTTGTTGTAGACTGTATGTCATCATTGTCATGGTAGTGATATCTAGGACCACTCTAGGAGGTTTTTTCCCCGAACCGTGTGAACACCCTCTTATCCACATTTTAAGGTGTACTTATCTTTTGTACTTGGTATAAATTTCATTATCAAGCAATCTACATCGAGTTGTATGCTCTCTTCGGTCTCGCTTCCCTGCATCTCCACGACCACGACTGTGTGTATGTGTGTGCATTGCTACTGTTGCTGCATTCCCGACCCCGAATCAAGGCTGTCCAGGTTCCAGCCGCCACCTGCATTTGAGCTCCACCTTTGTTTGCACCACGCCATCCCCTTTGGGACCTAGTTGAACATCCAGAGCTCTCCCAGCGCGAGCGGTTATGCCAACGCCATCACGAGCATCACAGCCACAACTCTGCCACAGTGCAAGTGCGCAAGAGCATCTCCTGCCCATGCCGCAGGGGGGGGGGGTGCTCAAAACCATGGGCCCCACACGAGCCCCTCGTAGCCTCCACCTCATGATTGCTCCCCTGAGGGTGGGTGGGCCGGTTCTTCCCGAGGTAACGGTTCCCACGAGACGAACCGTTTCGAACCATTCCTATCCTCATCAACGGACAAACCCCTCCCTCCCGAAAAAAAAAACAGAACTCGACGATCCTAGTAGGGCCCTGTTCTTGCCTCACCCTCTCCAGGGGCGGAGGGGGGGGAACCCGTCTCCCCCCCCAAAAAAAATAATAATAAAAATCCTCCTCTCAGATAGATCCCCTAATGGACATGCAGGTCATCGCAGAGGTCCCCTCGGCTTCTTCCCCCTCACGTCCCTGATCCCTCTCCTCCGCCACCACCTTCCCTTTCTCTGAGCGATCCTCTACCTAGGAGCGAGAGGCCTCAACATCATCCTTGCATAGTACATACTCCTCCTCCTGTCCCTCTAGCTCAGCAGTGGACCAATCACATAGTTGTGCTCCTTCTAGAGCTTCTTAGACCTGATGGTGACTTAGGTTTTCTCTTCACCAGTCACTCAGTACCCACCCACCCCAACACACACACAGAGGAGGTCCTACTTACATGATGGGGTACTCAGTCAATTCCGACTTCTTCAAGCAACTTCCTGTGGACACAACAGCTAAGTTCAAGGACTTCCAAACACCATTTCCCATGTTTGCATGGTACTATACCACTCCCCCCCTCCCCTAAAGGTCATCAGATCTACGGTTCTCTTTTCCCTTGAGTGTGCAGTGTGGGACCATCAGGTCAGACAAGGGGGTGGACGTTGTCGTCCTCCGCACACAAGTGATATTCCAATCTCACGTGTTGTGGCATCTTGACATCATTGACACCATTGCAATGGTATGGCCTATGGCCCAGATGGAGTTACTATGTCTCACACCAAGGAGGAGGAACCTCCACCTTGTCATCTACGTCCATCTCAGCTCCATTGCTGAGAAGGGTACTTATCTGCACCTTCATCACCCCGAGATCCCAGCACAACAGGCCCAAGAGGAGGCCCTAGCACAGTGGCGTCATCTAGCCTCCACCATCATAGGGTACTACTTGAAGTGGCTTATGCTGCCTGTGGACAGCCACTACTCCCCCTAGAAACCAGCCCCGAAGCTGCAGCTGATGGAGTTTCTAGCCGTAGCACGCTTTGAGAGGAGCTCCACTGAGCACTAATAGGAGACCTTGACATTCTCATGATCCTGGAGCACCACCTCACTAGAGGGCACACCTGCTGTTGCGGGACGATTCTACCCACCGGCAGGGGAGAAAAACTTTGGTCCCCATCAACTGGACCCCAAGAGAATCAGGGCGGAGTTGCATCTCAGTGAGCAAGATCTTGGTGCCATTGCTAGTCTATGTAGTAGGGTTGGTTGCCCGGGCACACTGAAGTGGTGGTTCTCCTCAGGACAGTATGTCTGGAGTCCTCAATTCTCACGACACATTAGAATATGAGCATTGCACAATGACAAGAATACTGTAAATATTATTGCATCACTCCCAAGAAGACATTACTTGCATTAGTCCCAAGAAGTTGTTACATGCCCTTCATTATACTGTGCACACCCAGCAGCAGTCACAGTGAGTAGGATGACACACAGGATGGCAATAACAAGTGACTACAACACTCAATGAATAAGGCTCAATGAATAGGACTACATGGAAGAGGATGTCCCAATGAGTAGGATGACACAGAGGATGGCAATAACAAGCGACTACAACACTCAATGAATAAGGCTCAATGAATAGGACTAAATGGAAGAGGATGTCCAGGGAATGAGCTGACGAATGAGCTGACGAACCATTTTAATGATTCCTGCTGCGATTTGGTGGCATCTCCTATCTTTGGTAGATGCCCAATGGGTGACAGTGCGGTGCCTTCAATGTCCGTGTGTGCACCTCTCATGTATCTGTTGGTGGTGCACTTTAGGTTATGGATGGTCCACTGAATGCCCCGGGATGGTCCAGTCCATGATGATCCAAACGAACGGTCCAGCAAAGATGTCCAGGCCTGGGATGATCCATTGTGGCACCTTAGGATGGTCCAGCTGGAGCAATCCAGTGTGGGCATCCTTAGTGGCTACAGGTTACCCACCACTAGAGTGCTCACCATCCTCGGTGAGGAACATAAAGGGAAAAAAAACATTGTGAATTGATAAATTGTTACTGAATGTAAATAGACACTACACTATCAATACATCATGAAAAATGGTAGGTACAATGATAGAAAACATTGACATCATGAAAGATGGTATGTACAATGATAAAAAAACTAAGGGCCCTCTTCATGCTGGAGGAAAACTGTGAGTGCTAGCTGACATCGTGCTGGGTACCCCAGTTGATGAAGAGGTTTGAGAACCAGTGAGAAGTGACTGGAGAGGGCGGAGAGACTAGCGAAGGGCATCGAAGTCCACTGCTTGGGCTCATAAGAAGGCTAGCTCCTTGGTTTGTTGTGCCACATTGTCACGCAACTCAAGCATCTCCTCTGTGCTGTGGAAAGATGATGTGCAGAGGTGGGTAAGCTCTGATTCTGCTTCATGAAGGCGGTGCTCAAAAGTGGAGACTTGAGTCTGAAGACACCAAATCATGTCCTTGGCGTATTGAATGTGATCCCTCTAGCGTCGAGTATCATGGGAGAGCTCAAAGAGGTAGTTGGTGAGGTAGGTGAAGTAGATGCAGAGATCAGCAGAGGGGTTATCCAAACTCCGGACTATGCGGCGAGCTCGACGAGGATGAGGCAAGGAAAACCGCTCTGGAGGATCCGGGAACCATAGAAACATCTGGAGCACTGTACAAAAATGGAGAGTCCGAGAGCATGTATTGGGCATAGCAGGGTTGGTTGCCCGGCACACTAAAGTGGTGGTTCTCCTCTGGACAGTATGTCCAGAGTCCTCAATGCTCACAACACATTGGATAGATGAACAGACTAAGACGGATTATATGATGAGCATAGAACAATGACAAGAACACTATAAACATTACTTGCATTACTCCCGAGAAGCTGTTACATGCCCTTCACTGTACTGTGCACACCCAGCAGTGGTCACAATGAGTAGGACGACACAGAGACAGAAATGACAAGTGACTACAACACTGAATGAATAAGACACAATGAACAGGAATAGATGGAAAAGGATGTCCCCAAGGATGAGTTGAGGGGCCATTTTAAAATATTCTTGTGAGGCGGTGGAGTCAGTGGATTCAGTGGCATCTCCTATCTGTGGTAGATGCCCATCGGAGTGACAGTGTTCTGCTTTCAATGCCGGTGCGTGCACACTTCATGTATCCGTTGGTGGTGCGCTTCCATTTCGGGATGGTCCACTGAATGCTCCAAATGGTCCAGGTTTGGAATGATCCAGTGTGGCACCGGAACAGTCCAGTATAGGCACCCTTAGTGGCTACATCAATGCCCTCTGATAAAACAAAACACCACAAACAATTTTTATTTATTTTTATGGGTCAACCTCAATGAAAAAAGAGGATATGAGTAGCACAAATAAATCAAGGTTGAAGAGTGACACTTTTATAAAAAGTGAGTGACACAGCCAATCCAGTATGTACTCTCATAGAGATTGTCATCATGTCCACCTAACCCACTTGGCAATGCTTACAATGGCGCCATGCATAGAGAAAAGAATATGGTTCAGAATGCCTTTACTCTTGAAGGAAATGACTAATGCAAAACCCGTTCATTTCCCTCATTATAAATGAAACAGGATTATTAGCATCTGCTGGTACTCTAGTTTCTGATCTCATCACTACCATAAGGAGATAGTAACATTGACCTTACCAGCTTAGTGAAGGCACATTGACGATTGCAATCACCTAACATTAGAAGGGTTACCACATCTTCAAGCGACTTAACCTCAATCTGTCCAAGTGTAAAGAGGTTAAAGTACATCATTAGTGGTCAAAGACAAGAACTCAAAGGCAAGACCGGGAAAATTCTCGCACTATATTGGAACCTAAAGTGAGAAGACAAGACAAAAAGCGACTTGTATGGATGAAACCCATTACACCTCTCAAGAGCATGGTATTACACACACCTCATGTACACCTGCAATGAAAATCCCCCCATCCTCTCCTTCCCGGATTTGAAGATTTGAAGTTTCTGGATTGAGGAGATCTTGTATCTGCAACCATGATTATACTGTCATAAAGGCATTTGAAGACTCAGGTTGCATAGATGTCTTAACTCGGGTTCAGGTGAAAAGAAGAAGCTCACTGTTTCCATGTAAATTTGGATGTAGCTCATAGAGATGTGATATTCATGATCCATATCATTTAAAGCGTACTCAAAGATGTTTGCAGCAGATCTTGGAATAATACCTGTATGGCACATTTATAACCACACCGTCACCTGCTATTCTAGGTTTAAAAAATCTTTTTACTGATGGCGTAGACCCCCACATCATCAATGTCATGTCGACAAAAGGTAGATTTAGAGAGCCCATTGTGAACTAGAGGAGGTCAACAATTATTGAGCAAAATCGTGGCCTACTTACTACACTTTCAATTCAGCTCTAAACATTTTAAGCAAACTTACACTCTAAAGCAGCAAACATCCCTCAAAACCAAATTTGGCTCCTTGCATGATTTGAGGAGATTAGCATCACTGGTTTTATTGACATGCATCTCTTGTGTAGAGAAAAACTTTCAAGTGGATTTTTTTATTAGATCGAATTTGGCTCCTTGCATGATTTGAGGAGATTAGCATCACTGGTTTTACTGCCATGCGTTTGATTCCCCAAGCCGGAAAGTCCTAACCCCCATTGTGGAATTGCTCATTGCTGATGGGATAATTCAGAATTAGGGTTAGGTCATGTGGGAGACATACACAGAGAAGCAAGGGAGAGAGAGAGAGAGAGAGTTGTGGGGATAAGTCAACTCATCAATAGCATGAGTGTGTGACTCCCCTATCACACATGTATATTGCACTAGTACACATAGTGCACTTAGTACATTAAAAGTACTAAGTGTACTATGTACTATAACTTATGGGCTTGTACACACTATAAGGGTGGGCATAACGCCTTTACCCCAACAACCTCCCACTTAAAGGCAAAGTGCCCTTAAGTAAAGGAAAAGAAAAAATCAGCATGTACATGATAATATACAAGGCCATATCAAGGCTGAAACTGGCCTCATCCAATGCCCATCAAGTGTCTGCAATGAGCAAACCGCTCCAGAGGCAAACTCTTTGTCAGCAGATCAGCCGGGTTGTCATCCGTATGAATCTTAACAAGCTGAATTTGCTTGTTCTCTATCACCTCTCTGATGAAGTGATACTTCACATCCACATGCTTCGTCTTTGCATGAAAAACAGGGTTCTTTGCCAACTGAATGGCACTCTGACTGTCACAATGCAACAATGGAATATCCCCTGTATAGCCCAAATCAACCACTAACCGAGATAGCCATAATGCCTCCTTGCAAGCCTCTGTGGCTGCGATATACTCGGCCTCTGTAGTAGATAAGGCAGTGCACTTCTGCATCCTGGATATCCATGACACAGCACCTCCTGTGAATGTAAACACATAACCGGTAGTAGACTTCCGGTTATCTGGATGACCGGCATAATCCGAATCCGTGTAACCATGCACTAATGCATCCTGTTTGCCAAAGCAAATGCACAAATCCTGTGTGCCCTTCAGGTATCTCATGACACCTTTCACTGCTTCCCAATGCTTCTTGCCAGGGTTGGCCATGTATCTAGAAACCACTCCCACTGCAAATGCAATGTCCGGCCTAGTAGCAACCATGGCATACATGAGACTGCCACAAGCTGAAGCATACGGAATCTTGGCCATATCAGCCCTGTCTCTATCTGACTGTGGGCTGTCCATAGCACTGAGTTTCACATATGGAGGCAAAGGAGTACTAGTCTTCTTCCCCCCGTCCATATTGAACCTCTGCAAGACTTTGCCAATGTATTCCTTCTGAGACAAATACAACACATGCTGATTTCTGTCCCGAAGTATCCGCATACCCAAGATGTGATTTGCATCACCCAAATCCTTCATATCAAAGGTTTCATGCAGCCTCTTCTTCAAGGAATCCATCTCTTTACGAGATTTCCCGGCAATCAACATATCATCAACATACAAGATGAGGATCAATAGACTGCCATCCAAAGCTTTCTTGGTGTACAAGCAGTGATCTATGTCACTTCTCCTGAATTTCTGAGATTTCATGAATGTATCAAATTTATGATACCATTCTCTTGGTGCCTGTTTGAGCCCATAAAGACTCTTTTTCAGCTTGCATACAAGCTTCTCCTTTCCACTTACTGCATAACCCTCTGGCTGCTGCATATATATCTCCTCATGGAGATCACCGTGAAGAAAAGCAGTCTTCACATCCATCTGAATCAAGTCCAGATCATCATGCGCAACCAAAGCCAACACAGCTCTAAGTGTGGTCATTTTGACAACTGGAGAGAAGATCTCCTCAAAGTCCACACCATATTCCTGCTTGAAGCCCTTAGCCACTAACCTGGCTTTGAATCTTGGCTTTGCATCTGGTGCAACTTTGAGCCTGTATACCCACTTGCAAGGCAAAACCTTCTTGCCTGCAGGCAAATGCACCAACTTCCAAGTTCCATTTTTATGCAGAGAATCCATCTCTGACTTCATGGCACGCTCCCATAGAGCCTTGTCTGCCCTCTGTAAAGCCTCTTTATAACATGAGGGCTCTTCACAGTCAGTAAGCATCAAGTAGTCAACCCCTGGAACAAACCTGTCAGGGGCTCTGGAGGGTCTAGTGGACCTCCGTACCCAATGACCATCATTTGCAGGTTGCTGTCCAGCCTGCATATCACCCATTGGTGGCTCCTGTTCCATGCCATAAGGCTGAAAAATCATGCCCGGTATCTCCTCTAACTGTGGTATATCCATAGGGATATCTTCTGCCATCTCTGGCTGTCCATTTGGACCATTTTCAGCACCATTTAAGGGCTGGTTTTCCTGCTGTAATGGCTGATTTACAGCCCTTGTTGTCCATGATGTCCATCATCATCAAAGATGACTCTGCCAGGCTCCTGTTGCCTTGCAGGCTCCTTATACATGCATGTTTCATCAAAAATGACATCATTGCTGCGTATGATCTTTCTATTCATGGGATCCCAAAGTCTATACCCCATTTCACCTCTGTCACCATATCCTAGGAATATGCATTTGTGAGACTTACGATCAAGTTTGGTGCGCATTTCCCTGCGTGTGTGCACGTACGCAACGCAACCAAACACTCTCAAGTGCTTGTATGACGGAGGCTTCCCTGTCCATACTTCTTCTGGCACTTTCCCACCAAGCCTCGTGTTAGGTGACCTGTTTATAAGGTGAACGGCTGTCATAATAGCTTCAGCCCAAAAACCATGAGGTAATGCAGCATGTGACAACATAGAACGGACCTTCTCCTGTATGGTCCTGTTCATCCTCTCTGCTGTCCCGTTTTGTGGAGGATCATAAGGAGTAGAGAGCTCCCTCTTGATGCCTTTAGCATCACAAAAGTCCTGAAACTGTTTGGACATATACTCTCCACCATTGTCGGAACGCAAAGCTTTCAGTGTTTTGCCAGTTTGATTCTCAACAAGAGCAACAAACTTCTGAAACACTGAAAATGTATCACTCTTCAAACGAAGAGGATAGACCCACACCTTGCGTGTGGCATCATCAATAAAAGACACAAAGTATTTTGCTCCTCCCAAAGAAAGCTGAGGCATCTCACATACACCTGTATGCACAAGCTCTAACTGAGCATCTTTCTGTCCAAGAGCTTTTTTGTGGGGGCACTGTAGTTGCCTACCATATATACAATGCTCACAAAACTGAAAACTTGAAAACTTTAGAGAAGGCAAGTAACCCAAACGAGACAATTGCTCCATTCCCTTGACACTCATGTGTCCCAACCGGCTATGCCACATAGAAATTTCCGGCAGCTCAGTTGCATTTACATTAGCATGGTGACAAACACCTGCATGCATGAAATAAAGAGTGTCCACCTTAGAGCCTCTGGCAACAACCAGTGAGCCCTTACTAATTTTCCACTTTCCACTACCAAATGTGGTAACATAATCAGCATCATCAAGCTGTCCAGTAGAAAGCAGATTCTTCTTGATCTCAGGCACATGCCTGACATCATGGAGCATAAGCTGTGAGCCATCTGAAAACACAAGCCTCACATCACCTCTGCCAAGAATCTTGCATGCATGGTTATCACCCAAATAAACCACTCCTTCATTGCCAGCAGTATACCTGACAAACAAGTCTCTGCAACCTGTGACGTGAAAGGAGGCACCTGAATCAATGATCCATGAGTGCATACCATGACCACCTGTAAGAAGTGAATGGGCATCAAGTGAAGAAGTAAATAGGACCTCATCCTCACTGCAACCTGCATGTGACACATTGATTTCTTCAATCTTGACTCCACTTTTGCCCTTTGGCTTTACATCTTTGGCTTCATCTTTCTCTTTGTCTTTGCCTTTTCCCTTTTCCTTTTGATCATTTTTCCATTTGTAGCATTGCTTTTTAATGTGTCCCTTCTTGCCACAATAATGGCATTCCAAATCCTTTTTGGAGCGAGACTTGCTCCTTCCCCTTTCTTGGCTTTTTCCCCTTTGCTGGGATCTCCCACGTGCATTCATTGCATTGGACTTTCCAACAGAGTTGTTTTTCTTGTTCATCTCTTCTTGAAGAAGAGCACCCTCAACATCTGCATATGACACCATAGCATGCGAATTGCTAGTGGCTGTCTTGAATGTGTCCCAACTCTCTGGCAAAGTGCATAACAAAAAAGTGGCTTTGAACTCATCGTCCATTGCCAACTTTTGATTAATGACCTGGCTGACAATACCATTAAACTCATTTAGATGGGCTGTCATAGACGCCCCTTCCTTCATCTGAAGACCTATGAGTTTCTTCAACCAATACACTTTGCTTGAGGCACTTTGTTGGGCATACAAGTCCTGCAATCTCTGCCACATTCCCCAAGCTGTCTTCTCTTCACGAATGCTGAAAAGTAATGAGTCTGACACAGACAACATGATAGTAGATCTTGCCAGCTCATCCATATCTTCCCACTCTTCAGCAGTAAGAGAAGCGGGCATCACACCCCTTTCTTTGATAGGCTTGTGCTGCTTTTTCTGGAGCAACACATTGTAGCACTGGGTTTGCCAAATATCATAGTTATGCGAGCCTTCAAGCTTCTTGATTGGAAGCAATGAAGAGCTCTCACCTGTGGTTGCCATAGCAAAATGCAACCTGTCAATGCCTGACTCCCTGCAAATGTGCAAACACTGCACCCAAGATGTGCAAACACTGCACCCTAAGCACACAAAGTGCTCACAAATGTTCTCCCAAGCTTGATCTCCCACTGCGGAAGCAAGAATGCAACTTTTCTCCCACTTTATGTGCTGAAAACACCAAAATCTGGTTGCTGCAGATTTTGGACAGCACCTTAAATGTGCTCTTTTGCCCTTCCAAAGTACTGTACAGCAGTACTAAGTGCTCACCTGTAATGTACCAAACCTGTACCGGCAAGTACAGCAACTGAAATTGAACCTTTTGGTCACTCAAAACAGTGTACAACCATGCCAAAACATGCACAAAGCTGTGCCAAATCTGTACCAGCAGGTACAATAGCAATAAATGCTCTCCTGGCTGTGCAAATGAGTGAAAATCAGACTTTTACAGTCCTGTACACTGCATACAACAGTCCCGAACAGAAATTGGGCAAAAGCCCCTTGACTGCAAGCTGATTTTTGAGGATTCAAGGCATGGTACATTGACGCACATGAAGGCATCCTGAGTGTTCACGATGCTTCCCCTTGGCCACATATACATCAAATACATGAAAGTCCCTTGATTTACAGGCACATTGAGTGCTTGTAAGGCATCAGCACATTATCCACAGCATCAAATGCGAGTGCCTACATGCAAATCAACCAAATCGGCACAAAAGCCCCTTGATTTGCACTGCAATTTGCTGCAATTTTGCCCAAATGTGCGATTTTTCACATCATACAGCATGTATGAGTGCTTGTGACCAATGTCACCTAATTTTGCCAATTTTGCTCAAAATTGAGCAATTCAGCGCCTGTATCTGCTCAATTAATGATTGCACCTGCTCAATTGCAAGTCCCAAAAAAATTGAGAAAAATACCTTATAATTTCTGATTTTTTCTTCAATTTGCAGGCGAATTTGGTGCTGATGCTTGATGCTGATGCTGATGCTGATGCTCCTGCAGCTGTGCAGGTAGGGACGGCTGGGTGACAAAACTCCTGGTTTCCCCTTTTCTGCAGAGCCTCAAGAGATTCCAAAAAAAAAAACCAAAGGAGGTTTTTCTTCTCTGCTTCGTAGCTTCAGCGCACCATGGGAAGGTTCTCCTGAGGGGTTACAGAATCGCACGGAGAAGTGTCAAAGTTGATGATGCCAAGGCGAGCAGCTTCATGGACAGAAGCAATGGCGTCTTCCTCCTTCACGGTCCCGAAAACATTACCGAGGGGGGGGAGGCACCGAAAACAAGCTTGCTGACAAGCAGCCCCGTGCGGCCACGTATTCGCCTAGCGCCAGCTTTCGCTCACGCTTCGCCTAGTATTCGCTTCGCTTAGCGCTGGCGCCTTCGCCTAATTGTGTTGACGCCCAGCCTTACACTCCTTATCGCTGGTAGCGGGATACCAGGTATGCGATGGACGCCCGCTTATGCTGCCTTCGTTCACGCCCAGCCTGCGACCTTCCACGCTTACGACCAGTTGATGCAGTTGCTCTTCCTGATGCTCATCGCTGCTCGTTTCAGTTTCGCCCTCCCTCTAGCGCCAGTTGTGGTTGGGCAGCCTGGGCAGCCACGTGGGCTGGCTGGGGCAGCTGGTTGGCCAGCCCCTTTTGTGCTGCAAGGAGCAGGTCGACCAGGAATCAGCAGGGCCCAAGAGCAGGCGACCAGCAGAGCAGAAGAGGGAGGAGAACCTGGTGACCACAGCTCTGATACCAGTTGATGGGATAATTCAGAATTAGGGTTAGGTCATGTGGGAGACATACACAGAGAAGCAAGGGAGAGAGAGAGAGAGAGAGTTGGGGGGATAAGTCAACTCATCAATAGCATGAGTGTGTGACTCCCCTATCACACATGTATATTGCACTAGTACACATAGTGCACTTAGTACATTAAAAGTACTAAGTGTACTATGTACTATAACTTATGGGCTTGTACACACTATAAGGGTGGGCATAACGCCTTTACCCCAACAATTGCTCTTCAAGTTCACACATGAGCTCTGAGTAGCCTATATAATGGTTCCCTTAAAGACTGTTACTCTGTCAGAATGCCATAATTCTCTTTGGTTCAGAGTTCTAAGCATCTCACTATTAACACTTTTGTGTGCTACAAACATGACATTTTCATTTTTTTAAAGCCATGCTTCTTGGACATGACTTTTTCTACACAAGTTCATAAAGGGTTCATCCCACACATGACACTTGACTTGTATTGATGACACATAAAAGAGAAAGCCAGATTGCATCAATGAAATTCTTTGAAATATCGTAGTCAAGTGAGATGGCACATAAAAGAGAATGTCAAATTGCATCAATGGAACCCATAAGTCCTTTGAAATATCACGATTCATAGTCAAAGTGGAGACGATCATTCTGAGTCCACATGTAACAACCCCATACATCTCCTAAACACATAGCACAAGGTGATTACTACAAGCCCCCTAAGAGGCTGGCTCACCTCCCAATCATAGTATCTATGCTTTGAACCTCCCCCGAGCTAGGGGCCAAGGTTTGACTCCCATGGATCCATGCCTAACAGCTTGGCAAAACCTACCAACTGCTGCATCTACCTCATCGAAGCTCTAAGCAAGCCTATCTATGCTCTTCCACAATTGTGGCTGGAGTCCTGGTCAAGATATAGACCATAAGTGAGGCTACATCAATAATAACCCATGTTTCACTTATATAGTGTACATTGTTGTTATAAATAGCCTACACACATGGATTTACTAATAATAACCTTAGCCCCCGTATTAGCATGCTTTCTCCTAATCCCAAGGCTTCCCCAACCGTGTCCGATTAGGCCACTAATCCCAAGGATTATAGCATACTTCCCCATTTGCTACATTTGACAACTGACTACATAGTATGGTTCACGCATGTCTTATTTGTTAGAATTTGTGCATCTCATTGTTATGGGGTTGTGCCTATTTTATGGGGATTTATCTATTTTTCTCATATGTAGTTGGTCGTGGAGCAGTCGGCCAGCTCCTAGGGGCTGCCGACTAGTTCCCATATTCGCTATATAAGGAGTCTCCCCATTATTCATTTCGTCATCCAATCCCTTGCACATTGTTCAACACTTCTGCTGGCTATTGCCATTGGAAAGCTGTTTGCTATTATAAAAGGTGATCTTGTCCACAAGCTCTCTCTACTCTCTCTCTTGTTCAGTTTATGCTTCCGCCTGTGCATTCTCCAACATGGTATAATTCGCTTAGGTTCGGACGCTCCACACTTCTGCAATCTGCTCGGCATCTCCTTCTTTGCCTCGCGTTTTTTCTCCATAGCTTCTCTCAGCTGCTGATCAGTGATAACAGTTGCTGCGTTTTCTGTATACCTTGCTGCATTTTCTGGTCCAGTCATCTTCTTGATGTCGGCCAGCCTTCTAGGCTGCGTTTTGTTCTACAGAAGCAAGTTGTGGAGTTGTGACTGCAAATTCTGCTCCGGCATCAGTTGTTGGTGAGTTTTCTTGCATGTGGTGTTTACTGGCTGTGCAAACTCTCTCTTTGCTCGAGATTCATCAATGAGGGCAGTTACTTTGCAAGGGAAACTCTACGGTTTGTTATTTCCTACAGGTAGTTCCATGCAGTCGTTCCTCATGAAGGCCAAGGTTATCCATGACCAGTTACTGGCAGTGGGTGTTGCTTTGTTCTCTGCTCAGTTGGCTGCGCTTATCCTCACCAAGCTTCCCCGGGAGTATGATGTGGTTTCTTGAGCTTTAAGGTGCCAGATCACAACCACTCAGTTGGATTTTGATGATCTTAGCTCTCTACTCTTGGAGGAAGAGTCCGTCCTAGTCTCATAGAGTAAGATGATGAAGGTGTCTCTCAGCAGTTCTGATCAGGCACTTTCTACAATTCAGAAGAAAGGTCGGAGTCGTTGCTTCTCATGTGGGAAGAGAGGACATCTATCCAAGGATTGTTTGTCCAAGAAGAAGGACAAGATCAAGGGCAAGTCTCCATCTCAAAAAAAGGGCAACGACACGACAAATGACAGTGATACAAATTCCTGTAGTAACACATCTAGGGTTCCCATGGCGCTTCCAGCTCGGGAGGACTCAGATGGTGTACTTCTCTCGTATACATGTAGTTCCCCCCATGTGCTTCCAGCCACAAGCGGGGGATACTGCGGCAACTGTGGTAGAAGGCTCTTTGGAGGCTTGCTCCGCTTGCCTTTTTGGACAATCCTTCTTACCATGCCCAATGGTATGACAGAAAAAACATCGATTTTCTGATTGATACTGTCTTTGCTCCTCTGGAGGAAGATAGCCTCCAGTGATACCTGCTTTAGCCTTTTCCTCAAGGGTTTTCTTAGGCTTGGATTCCTTACCCCCTGAACTAGAGCTAGGACTGTTGTCTGTCTTAGTGACTTTAGAAGACGAATTACCCTTCCCCGGTTGGGGTTTGGTACTGGGCTGTGATGACTGATTGGGCTTGCCTCCGTTCATCTTCATTTCTTCATTCTGAGCGAGAGTCAATGCCCGGTCATATGTACTGGGTTCAAAGTTGCGAACTGTGAACCGAATGTTAGGATCCAATCCACGAATGAATTACTCCATCTTGGCCTACGCAGATAGCCCTAACTACTGTGCTAAAGTAATAACCTTGCTGGAAAACTGAAGCACGGGGGATCCGTCCTGTTTGAGTCCATAGAACTCATCTGCCAGACCGGTCATGTACTGGGGCGGGAGGAATCTGGTCTTCAGGAAGGTCATGGACAAATGTATCCCAGCTAAAAGCTGTGACACCTGTGGTCTGGTCTATATAAAGCTTAGACCAATTCTGCCACCAAGTGACTACCTCACCAATGTGGACTCTATCCTGAGAATATGTGATCCTAGCTAATGGAAAATGAACAACAAATTGATGAATAAACTGATTAACTACTAAATGATCACACTTACCATCATACTTTTATTGAAATTTGGTTGACTGCAAATGACGGTAGTTGATGCTGCAGACTGTTGGGGCTGGTGGCACCTGAGGCGAGGGATGCTGAAGAGAGGTGCTGGTATCTAAGATGAATGGCCTCCTTTTCCCTTTGGTGCTCGAGTAACATACGTTCTCGATCGAGCTCTCGAGCGGTGAGTTCAGCCTGGTGCCGGTCTTCGTCAATCCTGCGTTGGGCTTCCTCATAGTCGCGTCTTTCTGCTTTTTCTTGTTGTTTTCTTGCTTCTGCTTCTGCTTTTTCTTGTTGTTTTCTTGATTCTCCTTCTGCTTTTTCTTCTCTCCTTCAGGCCTCGTCTTCTCTCCTTTGTTGTTCCATCTAAAAGAAGAGGGAGATGTAGTCGGGGGCTGCTCGAGGTGGAGGAGGACGTGCGGCTGCTGCCTCCAAGAGTTGGAGACGCTCCATGAGCAGCTGGTTCTGAGCTCTAAGAAGAGCTATCGTGTCTCCTATAGTCAGAAGAGCAAGGTCTCCTTCGGGGGAGACTTCTTCCGGCTGATAGGTACTCTCCTCTGTAGACATGATGCTGAAGTCGGTGGTCATGCCGGAACGCAATCTGACAATCCAAGGATGCCCTCACGCTAGGATACAGTGTGTGTGGACAAGCTGAATCTGATACCAATGTAACATGCAGCGGAAGTATTCGTATTGGAGGATCTTGTCACACAAATGCTCACACCATCTACTGTATTGTGAGTTTCGCGAGTTTAGCAATCCACTTTAAGATTTCAAACTTTAAAGAGATATGAGAGAGAGAGAGAGATGAGAACTGTACACTGCATGGGGTCTCAAATTACCCACTGAAGGGTCCCCTATCCTGTTACCGAGATAGTATTTGCTTAGTATTTGCTTTATTATCTTTGAAGAGACTGACGGTGTGACTGACGATAAGCCAAACGCAGGACCTCTGAAGACCAAGTGTTGGGCTGAACTGTACACTGCTATAGAAGCACCAA
Source organism: Cibotium barometz (assembly GCF_041138505.1). NCBI lineage: Eukaryota > Viridiplantae > Streptophyta > Polypodiopsida > Cyatheales > Cibotiaceae > Cibotium > Cibotium barometz. Next base: position 21,757,539 of record NC_141080.1, on the reverse strand, counting down.
AGATGTCCAATCTCGAGCCTATGCACTCTTCCCAATGATGGAATGAGAGAGAGATGCAAAGCTAGGGCTGAGAGAGGGGCTGTTTGGGACTGTTCTAGACTGAGTATGAATGCTGTAAATTAATATGAATGCTGCGTTTTACCTTCACCAAGTGGCTGGAGCAAAACGATGATATGATGAATGCAAAAGAAAACGCAAGGTTTACTGATGGCTGAATGCTGAGAACTGCTGCTTTTGCTAATGGAGGGCTGAATGCACAAGCGTTGACGCTCCTCTAGCTATAGGATGACATGCTTCTCCAAAACACATAGGGCTGAGATGAATGCAAGGCTGAAATCTGATGCGCCTGAATGTTGTTGGAGGAATGAGAGAATGATTATGCAAGGACTCTATTTATATGGACACATGGAGCCAGTCGGCTGGCTACTGAGCTGGCCGACTGCTCGTGTCCGATCATAAATGCATAAATGTGTATAAAATGCTGAAAATGATGGAAAAAATACCCAAAAAATCCTAGTAAATATCCTGATAAATACTGGATGATATCTGGGGTTCCTACAATGGTCTAGATGCTATGCATGATTGATGTGCAATATGCAGGATGCTTTCCAATGCAAACCCTAAGGTTTCTACGGACAGTATATGCTTGAATGTGTTTCTTTAAGTGGGTGAAGTCTTTAAGTGGGTTAAGGGACTTAGACTGACTGACTGACTTGCTATGGCTGAGAATGACCTACGTAGCTCGTACCTAACTTACCTTGGACTGAGGATTACAATGGGGTCACGACGTATGACAGATATCATCCTGAATGGAACTAATATTGTTACAATGTTGCACTGATGATGATGAGCCAGTTTGTCACCATGCACTACAGTGCAGAGTGCATGTGACATGTTAACTCATGGAAGGGTGGTAACCCTGGTGAGTTTCGCATGAACTCATGGAAGGGCAGTTGCCCTGGTGAGAAAAGCCTCGTGGAAGGGGAAACCCTGGTGAGCATCTATGGTTTCATAGATGGGTCGTTGCCCTGGTGAACCATATGGAATGTGAACCAAATGGCTTGGGCATGCGTATGGATCATAGGGGTGGTGCCCTTATGCACTCCAATGGCATGGCAAGATGTTTTGTGGCTATATATGCTACTTCTTTATTTTTGCAGGTACTTAAAGCTACTTCTGGAATTATGGATATTTGAAACACAGTTGACTCTTGTGCCTGTGTCTAGTTATTATCCGGCTTATGGAATTTTGGGACTCAGTTGGCTCTGTGCATGTGTCCGGTTATTATCAGAGTTGTTTACTCAGGATATGGATAAAGTTTCTTTCTTGATACAGTTGGCTCTTGTGCCCGTATCCGACTTTGGATCATGGATCTGGATTTATGGCTGAAATATTATGGATTGGCAATGCATCTGATATTCTTGAAGGATATCTCAGTGGTATTTATCAGGTTTATATAGTTCCGGACAACTACTTTATACGACGGAGGGGATGTCACCATTTGGTCCCTTCACCAGTCTTGACAAGTGTTTCACACACTGAGCAGAACCAAAGTGTGAACGGGGATTTTCCACAGAAGAAAGCTAGAGCACTTTACTAGCATGGTTTGGCCTGAAAGATGGCCACACAGCAAAAGCAGCATGAAATTTTATTCAAATAAAAGTGACTTATAATGTTTATAAGTCAGTGTGTTCACACGTCATTAAAGACGCTGGACATATTATTATTTTGGGCATGGACAGGTGGACAAAAGGAGGCGCCTAGATGAAACTTGGGCATCAAGCCAAGAAAAGCATAAAAGTCGATATTCTTGGGCTAAAACTTGGAGTACAAGCCAAGGAGCATAAAGTTGATATTTTGGGGCAAGCTTAGCTATTTTGGGCAAAAGGGAAAAGTGTTGCAAATATAGCTAGTTGACTCTATTTAAGAAGGGATTGGGGCTGTTTTTGGAGATGCGCATCTCTCTCTCTCTCTCTCTCTCTCTCTCTCTCTCTCTCCTCTGCTGGCCGACTTGCTCCCTACCTCCTACAGGGCTGGTTAACTCCTTCCAGAACAGCCATAGAGCTGGTCGACTCCTTCTAGGGCAGCCAGAGAGCTGGTTGACTTCTTACAGGGCAGCCAGATGGCTGATTGTTTTCTCCTAGGGCCTAACAGGGCTGGTCGACTCAGTTTTGGGCAGATTTGGGACTGTTTTTGGGGGCTGATTTGAGAGATCCTCTAGGGCTGATTTGAGGCTCAGTTTTGGGACTGTTTTGGCACGGAGTTCAGGGCTGTTTTTGGCTCTGTTCTGGGCTGATTTATGGATGGTTTATGAACTGATTTTTAGGGAGTGTTTTGGGACAATTTTGGACAGCTCCTAAAGATGTTTGTATCTTGGCATTGGATAGTTTATTTGGGCAAGATTTGTGCTGATGCTTTGTGGGAAAATCCGGTGTTGTATGCACCTGCACCTTGGTATCTTGTAAAAGCTTCTATGTGAATAAAGAAGTTCCTACGAGGGGCTGGCCGTTCCGGCTCAGTGCGGTGTTATTCTATTATTTATGGTTCTTCCGCTGTGTTATCATGCTCTGTCTCAGGTATTTGAAGTGTTGGTCAATTATTCTATTGTTCCGGGTAGCCCCGCTCTACTTTGTGACACCACTCGGGACTTGAATTCACTGAATCTCAGCAGATACGTGTTGAAAGACAGGTTCTTCATGTCCAAGTCTGTAAACTTGACCACTATCAAACACATCCTCCGCCTGGAGGAACACATCGCGAAACACTATCTCAAACTCTGCCCAAGTACTCGGTTTGTTCTTGAGTTCTCTCCACCATGTCAGGGCTTTCCCCTTCATGAGACTCCTATCCATCTGCAATGTCCAAGCTTCCGGGAATGGGTGATTCAGCAGATTCTTCACTCTATGTGAAGAAAACAGATTATGGGATTATCTTACTTGTCATCTATGTGGATGACTTGATTGTCACCATAGGAGATTATGCTACAGATGTTATGCATGTCAAGAAGGCATTGAGTGGGCAGTTTGACATGAAAGACTTGCGTGAATTGAGATATTTTCTTGGGATTGAAGTGATTAAAGACCATGCAGGGACATGGTTAGTACAACGCCAATATGCATTGGATATGTTGGCAAAATATGGAATGACAGGGTGTAAGCCAATGAGTACGCCTTTGGAGCAGAATGTGAAGCTGCGGGCTGATTTTGGTGAAGAGTTGGATGATCCATCTATGTATAGAAAGATGGTGGCAGTCTTATTTACATGACTATCACACGCCCGAATCTCAGTTATGCTGTGGGGCTAGTAAGCCAATTTATGCAGAGTCTCAGAAAATCTCATTTGGATGCAGTGAGACGCATTATGCGATATGTAAAGACCACTTCACATTATGGTCTTCTTTATGAGCATGGTAAAGGCTTTGATGTACACGGCTACACAGACACAGATTGGGCAAGTAGCTCGTATGACAAGAGGTCTACTAGTGGTTATGCCTTTACATTTGGAAGTGCAGTGGTGAGTTGGAGCAGCAAGAAGCAACCTACTGTTGCTTTATCTAGTACAGAGGCTGAATACAAGGGTGCAGCCATTGCTACATGTGAAGGAGTATGGTTAAAGAGTCTCTTGGCTGATTTGGGTGAGCCTATTGATGGCAAGGTTGTCATTCATTGTGACAATATGAGCAGCATACAGTTGGCCAAGAATCCAGTTTTTCATGCGCGGACCAAACACATAGAGGTCCACTATCATTTTGTCAGAGAGAAAGTATTGGATGGTACAATGGATTTGCAGTAAGTGAAGACTGAAGAGCAAGTGGCAGACATCTTTACAAAGCCACTTAGCAAGGAGAAGTTTAAGTACTTCCGTACTATGTTGGGAGTACATGGGATGAGCTTGAGAGGGAGTGTTGAGAGCTTTGATAGCCCAAGCTCATCTACATCTTCATCTATGGCAGTATATCATGAGCTTGAGAGGGGCTGTTGAGATTCAAGCTCGATGTCAGCTTGTGCCAGTTGCACTATGTGCTGGCATGTTAGGTAGTAACATGTGTGAAACATAAATGACCACATCCAGCTGGTCATAGTGTGTGGACATTAGCTAGGGTTAGCTGTGTGTGGACACAACACATGTAGTGTGTTGTAGATTATGGATTATGGCTTTATGCATTGTGTGAGAAGGGAGATGGCTTTCCTCTATGGTTAGGGTTTGATAATACATTAGGGTTTGCTCCTGTGTGTGTGTCTCCTCTCCCTCTACCTGTTTTTCATCAACTCTGACAACTATCCATACCTGAAAACAGCACTAGCAGGGTGCAGAGTAGGGGCACTAAGACCAGGGTCAAGATTCCATAGAAAAATCACCTCTGGGTACGGCTTCTGAGGCAGCCAAGGCTGGCCAGCCAACCAGTAGAAGCATTATCTTAGATGAAGTGCCCAATTGTCACACATTGTCATGTCCTGTCACTAAACTCGTTTTTGCCATGTTGTCAAGTACATAGTGACAACAACAACATGATTTTCAGGTCAAGTTCTAAGCCATGGTAATCTGATTGAAAAGAACATTAGACTCCATCATGTACTCTGATATACAGAGAGTAATGAACATGCATTGGTCAATAAAAATTTACAAGAGCTCTTTTGGATCCTCTGACCTTCAACTCTTGATTCGCTTGCATCATTGATTACCACATCAGAGAGTGTGTAAGTCTTTCCTGCTCCTGTTTGTCCATATGCCATAATTGTACCATTGTAGCCTTCCAAGACATCCTTTCGAGGCAAGAAATTGAATTCAGAAACATGTAGATAATAATGCTTGCAAAGGAGCACTTACATGCATTGAAGATATTGGTAAGGGCATAGGATAAAAGGCTTGCCAAAACAATTGGCTGAGCGGCGACTCGATAGACATCTGCTTGTGTGGCAGAAGCGGCAAGTACAGCATCAAATTTGAACTCCGTATAGTCCACAAAGCTTCCCCTGGTACCCAAAAAAAAAACCCATGAAATATCTCTCTTCCATAACATGGCTCAAACCAGAAGAAACGATCAGGAATAGTTTTTGCACTCCTTATGAACCACAAGGCTTCCCTGTTTGTGTGTGTGTGTGTGTGTGTGTGTGTGTGAGAGAGAGAGAGAGAGAGAGAGATTGTTGTGTGTTTTGCTTTATGTTAAACCATAGCTTGGGGCAAAGTAAAGCATGCTTGCTTTCTCCTCACTGTAACTGTGCTTTTGTCGGGGTTGACATAAACTACAGGAACCTCATTCTCTTTGTCTTCTTCGACTTTGGTGAATGGCCTTGCTCTAACAGTTACCCTGACTCGTTCTTTTGTGAAAGGTTAAAAACAGAAAAAAAACATTAGTTAGCAAGAGAAGAAAGAAAACCCAAAAAAATTTGGCAGAAAGTTCTGCTGCAGAGAAAGTAAATTACCACTATCGCTGTCCTGTAAGAAGTGGGATCTGTTGTTGTTGCTTCCACACTTGGACGTGTCCGCTCTGTCGATGCAGTGGATTTTGCACCGTTTCGAGGGCATTCTCGGGGTGGGGTGGTCACCCATCGTCTTCTGCACAAAAGAACGTCACGAAGGCATTTCACAAAAGCACACGCCTCAACGGCCAACCTCCCACGTGTCCGCCCAAGCCACCCAACAACCTTAAATCAAGGTGTGAGCACAAGTAATGTTTACCACCTTAATCAAGGTGTGAGCACAAGTAATGTTGCCACCCTCAACTTCTACTTTAAGGGCGCATACACACTGCCCACCGAGAATAAAATTAAGTATAGACTTTATAATTTTCTTTTCACATATATATTTTCAATTGCTTACACTGCCATAAAATATGGATAGCCAACCCTATTCTTCTATGAGCTTCGCCAATGGTGTTGATGCTCACCCCCCTAACGAGGGTTGCTGACAATAATCTTGTACCATCAACCGACTTTGTCCAAGCTTGGCGACAAAGGGATATAGATACTCTCTCCGCCATCATCACTAGCATGGAAGATATCGTGCTTAAACATAGTTCATCCTGTCTCCATAGATGTGGAAGCATGGGCTTTGTTGGAGAGCCATTATGAGACCTCAAATCTCTCAAAGATTCAAAATCTAAAAAATTAGCTTAACTAGGAGAAGCTAAATGAAAGTGAAGCAATGAAGGTGCTTCGTATCATAATCAAAGATCTTTGTGACCAAATAGTTGTAATTGGCATGAGTATTCTATCTCAAGATCTCGCTTCTCATTGGCTATCCAAGCTATCTAAGCATATTATCGCCTAAATATGCTAGTTTTTGTTACATCTTTGAATGTCATACTCCCCTTACAATTGAGGAGTTCAACTCATTACTTTTGGATTAGGAGATGCAAATGTAAAGTCACAATCCACCATGCTGGGTAAGGACTCTAACTCTTTGAATTAGAAGAAAAAGGTTAAATACTTCTACTTTAACAAAAAAGAACACATAGCCAAAGAATGCAAGAAAAAGCAAGCAAATGCCAAGAACGACAATCTTAAGACCAAGGAAGAATCCACCAATCATTTTGCATAAATAGAGTTGATGCACATGCATGTGAAAGTACCTCTAAAAGGGATGTAACTATGTATGTGAATTATCCCTTATGCACATGATGCATGTGAAAGTACCTCAATGTTGTATAAAAGGGCATGTACTTGTATAAAAGAGTGTGTCCCAAATATGAAGAAGAATTGTAGCGAGGTAGGGTGTCCCCTAAACAAAATAGATGTAGTTATGTGCCTGAGTTATCCCATATGCACATGTATGTGAATGTACCTCAGAGTTGTATAAAAGGGCATGTACTTGTATTGCTTATTTTGTTGTTCACTCTATTCTTACCATTCATTACTGTATACACTCTATTTTAGTTTGGTTAAGCAATTTATCTTGCTATATATGTAATAATTTTTGGCACGCCCACCGATGGGAACCATCTTCCACCCAACCCTAACCCCACACCTCACTTTTTCGATATCTCTTTCTCGTGGGCTTGCTTAAACAGCCCTCAAGAGGGGAGGAATGTCAAAGGTCTTGCTTAAATAGCCCTTAAGAGGAATGTCAAAAGTCTTGAGCCATAATTGCTCCTTTATCTATTATCACCATATATGAACCTTAGTCTACAGCCATACAAATATGATAACAACTAAACAAATGAGAATGTGTCCTCGGTGCCAAATAATTGAACATTAACCTTCAAATCTCCCCCTTAATGGTCAACTTATTTTTCTTTACATCTAAGTAGCTATGTGACAATATCTGCTTATGTAGAGAAACAAACTTGAGTTTTCCAAGTAGCTTTATGAGAATATCTACAACTTGTTCTTTTGTTTGAATATTTTCACGAACAAAATGATAATGAACTTTAATAATAATAAAATTCTCACATGAAAACCTTGGTTCAAATATAGTTTTAGTTGTCATAAAAATATTACAGTCAGATATTCTTTATTCTCCATGATCTCTCCAAGAAATCTCCTTAGCTAAACATATTCGCACATTGTATTCTTGGTTAAATTATACTCTACTTTAATACAAGATATTTGCACATTGTATTCTTGGTTAAATTATACTATGCTTTAGTACAAGATAAAGTCATGATTTCTTGCTTTTTGCGTTTACACGAGGATATATCCAAAACCAAGTGGAATATATATGAAGATATGACTTTCAATCATCAATATTGCTTGCCCAATCATGAAAGTATCAAATCCCAAGATGATGTATACTCAATATCAAAATTAAAAGTTCCTTTAAGATACCTAAGTACACGCTTTGCTTATCTCCAATGTGACTCTTTTAGATCAGCCATATGTTGACTTATTAATTGTTTCTGGATGAGTAATTGACACATATATTAGACTTCCAACAAGTAAAAGTACTCACAACACTTGATTCATGTGTATGAGCAGAAAGCTTTTGATTTGATTCCATTGAAACTATTTTATATTCCATCATGTTGAATCTTTTCAATGTACTTCAATTGAGTCAAAAACACGCTTGAATCTTGTCTCCAAACTTCAATAATGACCCAAGTCTTTCATATCAAACCAGCTTTGAAAGACTTTTTCTTTACTTTTATCAATGAGAATATTATAGCTACAAGTGAGAATAAGATCATCCATAAGTAGAAGAATTAAAACAATGTGACCATCTTTGACAAGATATAAAGATTTGGATCACACTTATACTAGTGAATCCATTTTTTAGGAAGTAGTATCAAGCTCTTTCCTTCAAACTATACAAACCTTTTATCCATTTTATGATGTCTTTTCCTTTTTACCACCACATAACCCAAACTTGTTCTTCAAGAAAGCCATGAAGAAATGATGGTAACATAATGTGACCATCTTTGACAAGATATAAAGATTTGGATCACACTTACTTCTACTGAATCTATTTTTGAGGAGATAGCTCTTGGAGCTTGCTTCAAACTATTCAAACTATACAAAGATTTTGTCCATTTTTCACAAAATATGTTCTTTTCCTTTTTACCACATAACCTACTGGTTGCTAGATGTAAACTTCTTCTTCAAGAAAGCCATTAAGAAATGTACTCTTTACATCCACTTGAACAACATCCCAATCATAATATGTAGTTATTGCAAGAACGGTTTGAGTTGTAACAACTAGAGATAAACCATTCGATTTGTTCTTAAGCTTGTAAACCTGTTTAGTTCTAATTGGTTTTGTAATGGGACAAGCTTCCATGTATCATTATTCAAGACAGATTTGTATTTCTCATGCATTGCTTATTTCCATTTCTTACATTAACATACTTTCACATAAGATGTCAGTTAAAAAATTTTCAACACATTTGACATTAATGCAAAATTCACATACCTCTTTGTCTTTCTTTCCCTCAAGACACACTTTGGAGCTTATTCACTAGATTTAGGTTAATCATTAGATTTGGTTCAATCTTCAATCTTGCTATCTTCAATCATTTTCAATAACACTTTGGAGGCTTCAATCTTCAATCTTACTATCTTCAATCTTCAATCTTGCTATCTTCAATCTTGCTATCTTCAATCTTCAATCTTGCTATCTTCAATCATTTTCAATAACACTTTGGAGGCTTCTTTAGCACCTTCAGAATCATTTGCCTCTTTCCTTGGGTTGTTTTAGAACTAAGGTTGTCCCCAAAATACCTCTAATTTTCTCATGCAGGGTGCAAGCCAAGGTGCAAAAAGGAAAAGGGAAAAATCCTAAAACAAAAGATGACTCTTCACAATGGGTGGAGGAGAATGTCTTAAAATAGAAACTAAAAGATGACTTGTGAGCTTTAAATTAATAATCCCTTTCGTATTTTTCCTTACCCATGCTTACTATAAAAAATATCTTCCTTTATTGTTTAATACATGGTATTTGTGGGACTTCATCGCAAATTCACTTGGGCAAATAATATGGATTAATTGTAGGAAAATCCTTGACTATATTGGGGATTGGCTAGATAGGTTTAATGTTTCTAATTGCTTTTAAGGTTTGGCTTATCACATATCCTCATTACCAAAAGTAGTAGCTTCTAATCATAGGAGGTTCTATATTTCTAATTGATTTGACAGTTTGGCTTGTCACATATCCTCATTATCAACAAGTAGTAGCTTCTAATCATAGGCTTATTATTTTCTTTAATTGGAGAATTGCCCACACTAATCACAAGAGTCACTACTTGAAGTGTAATAAACCAATTTTTTTGTTTAAGATGTTCTTCAATAATTTTAAGCCCAAGCTCAACCCTTTTGAGCTTGTGAATCAAAATAGTGCACCATAAAATGAAACAGAGAAGTGCACCATGAAATGAACCTTATTAAAATCCTAGGTAAAGAGACTATAACCAATCAAAATGTCAACAATTGAAAGACCTTGACTATTAATTGGGTTTAACAATCTATCACTCTTTGAGTTCTAATAGGTGGAAGAGCACCATAATGCAAGTGTTAGGATCCACAATTGAGAAATTTGGCTTAAGTTAGGTATTCAAAACTCAACTTAAATTCACAAGGTGATGAAAAGAAAAGACGAGACTCCAAAAACTAGTGAATTCTAGTACCACCGTGCACTCCCACAAGAAGCTCAATCATATCATTTTTGTCGCACTTCAATAATTTCATCTATTGGTCCTTTTCCACTAATATTTATCTTCGCACAATGAGCACTTGTTGCCATTTTATGATCAGCTGATTTTGCATGCTCATTCAATGCTGAAAGCTAAATGCTTTGGGACCCTCCCTCCGTAAACGTATTAACTTTGCCTATATCTTGACACCATGTACATTTGATCCTATCCTCATGGGGACTTGCACAAGTATGCCCAAGGATGAAGAAGATTCCATTGATTTCTCCACCTCCTTTTGGGCTTTCTTGATGAAGACTCCGAAGCAACCGGATCATCATTTGGAGAGCTCTCACTCTCATGTCTTGCATTGACATTGACCACTTTGGACATGAATGAGCCTATTGAGGGCTGAGATTTACTCTTTTTACGTCTCCATATCTAAATTGGCTGCCAAATACATTAGCATGAAGAAAGACCCAATACCAAATCAAGCTCAATACTTTTACAATGCATCCCCATCCTCCCAAGAAAACAACTTTAAGCTAAGGCTTTAATTATGTTAGGTACGGATAGATGTGTAACAACAGTAACAAAGTTACCAAGATGAATCCTACAAATTACAATATTACAAGAATGCATTATGTAGTTATTTTGAGTTTGCTAAGATTCACTTTCTGCCCACGCTCAATCATCATCAAGTTAGTCAAATGTATCACCATGCAGCCGAGAAAACTACACAAATTCAAGTTAACCCAATATAATACCTAACTAGCCATCAAGTTCAATCAAAATTTAAGACAGCTGCCTAGATTTTTGTAGACATAGAGAGCACAATTCCATAGGCATGGACTATCATATCATGCACCATCATGTCATTCATCGGTCTCTCCTACAAAGTCCACGTGACTAAATCTACATCTATATTATACACCTCTTACAAAAGTATGTAGAAAAAATCATGTGATTGAATCTCCATCCATAACACCCACATCAGACACAATTAATACATCCCCTAATTTATTCAAAAGAGATGTTTTAGGTATGGCGATTGCCCACAATTCATTAGCAATTTGAGAAGAAAAAAACAAGTTCAGTAGAAGAAAAAGAAAAGGAAAAAAAAGATTACTTGATGGCTGGCCATGGCTTTGACAAATAAAAGAGCACCACAGTGCCACTACATGTAGCATGCAAGTCCTTCACGCATGTAAGCGGGCCATGACAACACATGTAAAGGTGAGATAAGTGAGAAGAGCAAAGACAAGGTTAGCAACAGTGAGCATGGTTAGGATCAGGCCTGAGGCGACTTCTAGGAAGATGAACATTGAAGAGAGACAATTCACGAATATGTGACTCAAATTTCAGACTCCACAGTGCCTCATGCTACATAAAAGAAGCAAAAAATATCAACTTTCAAGATTGCACTCCTATAGTCTACCGTCTTAACAAATATCAATATTGGAATTTGCACTCCTACCCTCCAAGAAGACAGAGTTGTAAGCAATGAGCATAAACCTATTTGGGACTTGGGAGAGCACAACAGATTCGGTTTCAGCCCTTGTGTGGAAGATGAAGGGCTCCAGTCTCCGAAGCACTCTAACACAGAGACCGAAGAAGCGCTCAACACAGAGATTGTTGTAGATGGAGACGAGTCGTAGCAAGGCAACCGCATGCCATGGAGCCTTGGAGGTTTACAGAGATGAGAAACGATTTGCCAACCTTGCCTGGCTTCGCCAAGGCCAGGCAAGGTTTACAGAGATGAGAAACGATTTGCCAACTAGCAGTGTTAGATAAAAGTAGGGGAGGGGGCTCGCCGCTCAACGGTCGTCGACGAGACTCACACACCAATAATAGTATTAGGTAATAGCCTAATTAGAGAAAGGTATCCAAAGCATGCAAGACTGAAGATAGGGTAGATGAGTTTAAACTCGTGAGGTGGTCTTCCAAGCTCCAACAATTAAACTAATTAAAACATGTAAACTTAAATGCTTTGAGTTATTAGCCTTACTTAATGCAATTATAAGCCAGGTTGCCAGCCTCCAACTTTCAAGGCATCTAAAATTTTACTTTTTTAAATTCCAATTTTTAATTTCTCTCCCTGGTCCTACATTGAAAGAGGGCTTTAGGGATATATTATTCTAAATCTTGATATAATATTATTTATAAGGCTTATATATATATATATATACATATATATATATATACATATATATATATACATATATATATATACATATATATATATACACACACACACACACACACACACACACACATATATATATATATATACATATATATATATATATATATATATATATATATATATATGTATGTATGTATGTATGTATGTATGTATAAGGTTAAAAAAAATGAAAAGCAAATTTTTAGACCAGCATGTCAAACGACATGCATTTTTAAATAAAACATTTCACAATGACATGCAATTTTGAGCTATTGCATGTTTTTTGACACTTAAAAAAAACTTAAACCTTTTTTGAAAGGTGTAAAAAGGCCCTTGTAAGGCAAAACACCCGTCAATTTTAGGCCCTGATTGAGAGTTGTAAGGCACCAGATCAGGTTTCCCAAGGATGAATATGAGGAATAGGAGCGGTACAACCACCGTATCTATTATGAAACCAATAATCCACATGGATTTGTTACAACATGGGATAGATTATAACTGTATCTCACCATATAAGATGTTTTGATTCGAATAGAATGGATCTCGCACTCGTGTTTCTTTATATGTTACACTCATGACAAGACATAAAACATGTTAATATCAAAAGATCTCTATATTGCAAAGGGAGAAGAGTATATAAAGATCTCTATATTTCAAAGGGAGAAGAGTATATAAATAGGACCTTACCAAAGAAGGCTTGTAACAAATAACTTCATGCATAAGTGGTTTGTAAGTTCAATAGTTCCAAGTTTGCTGCTGGGAGGGTAGAGTATTGACATTCCCCGTACAATGGTGTATTTGCTTCTTGTCTCACAAGACCATCTTATAGTGACATTTTAGGTGGTTCTTTGCCTTCTTCAACCTAAATTTGCACTCATGAAACATAAATTTTAATTTGCACTCATGACACATAAACTTCTTTTTTCCATATGACATAACTTAATGAAGTATTTAAGCAAGCGAAAAAACAAAGGAAATAAGCTCGGATAAGGTGCTGCGTCGCGTATTCCGTGCATGCCAAAAACGTGTAAGAAATCCATATGATCCACACATAGATAGAAACAGCCGTCGTGAACTGGAGTTTGCATAGGGGCTTGGCATCAACCGTGGGGACACGCCAGTCACCACTGCTTACCGTCCATGTATATAAATTCTGCTGTGCACCTTGTTGGAGCTATATATAGCTAGCCCTAACTCACTCTAGGTCTTGCCTATATATATGTGACTTGTGAGGACTAATATGATTCATTCTTGTGGAGCATATGTGGTGTCTCTTGTCTTGTCTCTCTTCCTCTTTCAACATGGTATCAGAGCAATTCTAATCATAAGGGAAGCATCTACGTCTTCTTATTCAATTTATGATTATGATTTCATGTCTTACAAGATTGATCTTTGGTAACAGTTTTGTGTAGGGTTGATTGGTTCTTTCATTATATGTTGCCTACATGATTTTATAGCTCCACTTGTTATAATTAGAATTGTTTCTCAATCGCGCCCTTAAAACCAAAACGGTGCTGGTGAATCCTATCAAAACGGTTTGTCAATCGGAGTTCTGAGTCAAAAGTTAGGACAGTTCAGGCAAACTGCATCTAAAACAGTAAAACAAGTTCTTTGTGAGAGCAAACAGGTAGTTGTCTCTGAGTCGTAAGCAGGATATGATCGTAAGCAGGATTTGATCGTCAAAGCTTTCCGTGAAAGCTTTAGACGGATGCTTGCTGTACAAGCTACAATTAGATACAAAACTTGCCATGCAAGTTGCGTCATAACGCGGTGCTTTTTCTTATTATTATTTTCATCTTTTATGGACCTCTAAGTTTGCTTACATGCATGAGACACAGATCTCCACTTTCAGAGTTCTAATTTTGGTTCACGTTCTATTCTTTACACGATCAGTTTATGCTCGTCGTCTGGTGCATGCCTATTTTGGCTACGTTTCTCATATCTCGTACATGGTCTGCAAGTTCTGCGATCTTATCTTGTACGTGTTCTCACAACTCAACATGGCAACCACCATACTTGTTAACGGATTTCCTTCTGGTGCGTAGCATTCTGTTCCTCTTTTCCAAGGCCAAGGATTTCCTGGTTGGAAATACAAGATGCTATTAATTTTGGAAGGAGACGAATTGGCAGATATTGTTCTTGGTATTCTTACATGTCCTCCTCAACCTATTGATCCACTTCAGAATGATGTTATTATTACCAAAGGTCCTATTTTTTAACAGTGGAAAATTGATCATGCACACTGGATTCGTTGTGATAAGGCTGCTCGTTGGTATATACTTTTTGCCCTTAACGATTCACTCATGCTAGATGTTTATCCGTTATCCACGTCATAGGTATATGGGACTATCTTATCACTATGTTTGAGAAGAAAATTGTTACAGAGATTTTGTATCTCCGTAATCTTCTGGGCAAGCTTCAATTCAAGGCAGGTACATCCATGTCTAGTCACATTGAGTCATTCAAAGGTATTATGAATCAACTTTCTGCTGGGGATCCTATTCCTTGAACTCAATTGGTTACACACCTTCTTGATATGGTGAAGGATCCTTTGTATGATAATATTGTCACTATATTATCTAACAAGGATGGAATTGACTTTGAGCATACATGTATTTCTTTGATTGAATATTCTCAACGTCATGATCGTCAGACGTCGGTAACTCATGAAACGGTCATGATTGCCCAAGAGTATATAGAATCAGAGACAGTCTTTGCTGTCCGGAGACGTCCATTTCAGCAACGCCCTTCTTCCTCTTCCCAATTTACATCTCATGGCTTCCAAAGAGGAGGTACTTCTTCTCGTTTGCGATTTCCTCAAAAGCGTTGGTCTTATTGTGACAAAGCTGGTCACTTGGTATCTGAATGTTGGGCACGAGAGTATGATGAAGAATACGGTATTACAAATAAGCAACCTCATTTATCAAGGGGTTCTTCCTCTTCTGCAACCTGTGAATATTGTGGGAGCACAAGGCATTCATCCAGTCGATGCTTCAAGGAGGCGTTATGATGAAGCTTGAAATCAAGCTTATGTTACTCAACAAAATCCTCATGATGAAGACAATGTTCATCAAGAGGCTAATTTGGTTCATGATAATGTCTCTCCAGAAAAGGTACTACATGTTCGTGATAGTTCTCTCTTTATTGTTGATTTTGGTGCTACTGGTAACATGACATATCAATTGCAATGGTTACACAATTATCATCCAATTCCTATCAAGAAAGTGGTTTATCTTGCTGATAATACAACTTGCCAAGTAATGGGTATTGGCCACTTGTATTTGGGAACTTCTTCCTCAACCAAAATACTGCGAGGAGTTTTATATGTTCCTGATTTACAAAGAAACTTACTTTCTGTTACGCGGCTTGTGGATGATTATTCACGGTATACAAATGTCTTTTTGCTACGACATAAATCAGAAGCATTGGACACATTTAAGAGGTACCAAATATCTGTGGCGAATTACACTAGTCGAAAAGTCAAAATTCTTCGAAGTGATAATGGTGGTGAATATATTTCCAACTTATTTCATGATCATTGCATCAACCACGGCATCCACCATGAGTATACCATTCCATATTCTCCCCAACAGAATGGAGTTGCAGAGCGAAAGAATCGTACAATTTTGAATGCAATCAAATGCATGCTTATTCATTATGGATTATCTCGCTCTTTTTGGGCAAAAGCAGCATTGATAGCCGTTCTTGTTCAAAATCATCTTCCAACTACTACACCTTCTGGTAAGATTCCAATCAAGCCAAACTCCTTCTGTTGCACGTTTCAAAGTCTTTGGGTGTATTGCTTATATTCATGTCCCAAAAGAGACACAACACAAGCTAGAACCTTCAGGTTTGAAGGTTATTTTTATTGGTTATTTTGACAACTTAAAGGGTTACAAGTTTTATGATCCAAGTTCTCAAAAGGCAATCGTTAGTCGAGATGCTATATTCAATGAGCAATTGATGGGAGGTTCGTGGTCCACGGATGATGCTGATGATACAAAAACATTACTCACTTCTTTTCCTTTTCTACTTTTGGACAATGATTTGCATGATGGCAACACTCTTTTGATGGATATTGGAGACAAGTCTATTGATGTTCATTCTACGGTTTCAAAGGAGACTGCCTACAGATCTTGATATCTATGTTGATCTTACTATTGAACTTGAGCACGGTGTAAATCATGTATATGATGATGATCTTGAAGCCTTTAATCATATATTGGCTGTTTGTGAAGATCCTTCAACTTATGCAGAAGCTATGTCCTCTCCACAAAAGGAACAATGGAAGGAAGCCATGGAAGCTGAATATGAGCCTTTGATCTCGAAAGGTACATGGGTTCTTACCAATCTACCTTCTGATCGTACTCCTATCAAATGTAAGTGGTTTACAAGACTAAAACAAAGGCAGATGGATCGTTTAATAAATTCAAAGCTCGTTTAGTTGCAAAGGGATACTCACAAATTGCAGGGATTGACTATCATGACACTTTTTCACTCGTAGTTCGTAGTACAAGCATTCGAGTACTACTAGCTTTTGCAACTCAGTTTGATTTGAAAATACATCAAATGGATGTTAAGACGGCTTTTCTTAATGGAGACTTAAAGGAGGAAATATATATGGAGCAACCTAAAGGATTTACAATTCCCGGAAAGGAACATCTTGTATGCCAACTCCACCATGCTTTGTATGGACTAAAACAAGCTTCACGATCATGGTACATTAAGATTGATCAATTTCACACATCTCAAGGGTTTGTTTCTTACTTCTCTGATCCAAATCTTTATATCAAGCGCAATGTGGATAACCATTTTGTGATATTGGACCTTTATGTTGATGACACTATACATGTGTCTAATAATCTATCTTTCATGCAACAAGTAAAAAAGGTCTTATACTCAGCCTTTGATATGGTGGATCTTGGCGACATCCATTCATGCCTTGGTATTCAAGTTCAAAGGTATCGTCGCAATGGTATTTTGCTTCTTCGTCAAACAAAGTTTATCCAAGATATTGTTCAAAAGTTTGGATTGGCTACTGCACATTCGGCAAACACTCCTTGTCTTGCAAGCTCTACTAGGAGTACTTCTGCAAATATTGAGGCTGAATCATTAGCTTTAAATCAACCCTATGCTAATCTTGTTGGTTGTTTTCAATTTGTGGGGACAAGAGTTCTCGTCCTGATATTCTGTTTGCAACAAATCTGTTAGGACAATACTTGTTCTCTCCATCTACAAGACATTGGTCTCAAGCTAAACGTGTTTTGAAGTACTTGAAGGGCACTGCAAATTTTGGACTTGTATATCGCCGTCAAGAAGACATATCTTCATCAACTTCTCTTAATCTTTTGGGTTATTCAGATGCTGATTGGGAAAGCTCTAATTTGTCCATGCGATCCACCAGTGGTAATTGCTTCTTTATCAATGGCTGTTTGGTATCTTGGGCTAGCAAGAAACAACGCTGTATTGCAGTTTCTACTACAGAGTCTGAATATGTAGCTGCAGCTTTAACAGCTCGTGAATTGGTTTGGCTTCGACAATTGCTTGCTGATATTGGTCATTCTTCTTCCTCAAGCACTCCTCTTAGATGTGACAACCAAAGTGCTATTAGTCTAGCCAAGGACTACGTGCAACATAGCAAGTCCAAGCATATTGCAGTTCATTATCACTATGTTTGACATGAAGTAAGGAAAGGAGCAATAATGGTAGAACATTGTCTAGCTGATCAAATGATTACAGGCATTCTCACCAAAGGAATCCATGAAGCTCGGTTTACACTTTTGGGATCAAAACTTGGAGTTACGGCGGCCTGTCTTTTTGGAGATTAGCACATCTCACGTCATGTCAATTTTGTCTACACTTGTACATAGCCTATAGACTTTAGGACACTTCAGACATTACTTCACATCATGCACATTTATTCTTTATAATTTGTATATAGAAGCACATTGCACATGGACTTTAAGGTGGCATTGTACATTTATATGTAGGAGCTCGGGTTTTTCCCTTGTGCTCCCAAGGGTTTTTTTATTCACAGCAAAAAACCTTTATTTGAGTGGGGGTGTTGGAGCTAGCCCTAACTCACTCTAGGTCTTGCCTATATATGTGACTTGTGACTCTATATATATGTGACTTGTGACTAATATGATTCATTCTTGTGGAGCATATGTGGTGTCTCTTGCCTTGTCTCTCTTCCTCTTTCAACACACCTCTCGTGTGTCGTCGCATAAAATTGGGTTCATCACATCAATATACTCAAGCATTAATTGGTGAGAAATAATATGAGGTGCTCAAGTACTATGCTATGTGCTTTGCTTGTGTTGTTTGTAGTATCTCCTAGTACCAGGGCGTGCAAGCATAAGCAGATATTGTGAGCAACCCTATAGGAAGTTTGATTTAAGGCTTGGGAAGGCTTGGGAGGTTTTGAGGTCCGAAGGTGGGGTGATGAGGGCATGGTGCGAGGACATCGAAGCGTTTTCGAACAAGCGAGTGGGCGTCGTCGAGATAGAGTTGGAAGAGGACGGCCTACTGGTGCCTCAATACAGTGATGCAGACAAGATCGCATACCTCTAAAAGAACAAAGAGTGCTTCAACTCCAACAAGAAAGAGAACAAAGTAATAGAGCAAATGTAGAAAAATTACGAGCATTCAATGAGACCATCATCACGAATAAATTGGAAATGCAGAAGATGATGGATACACACAAAGAAGAAATGATTCAAATAACACAATAGCTCCAAGCAAGTCAAGACTTGGCCATAGAAAGACTTCACAAGATTACAGAGGCTCAAGGAATGGAGGCTGTAGCCAAATGAGCACAGAAGGCAGCAACAAGGTGATTTGAAGAACTAGATGTTGCAAGGATGGTACGAGAAACAACTATTTACGATCTTCTCACCACCAAGGACTCGCGCATACAAGAGTTGGAGTGCCAGCTGGCCATCTCATAACACAACCAACAACAAGAACCATCGATGAGATGCGACTACTCCTTGAGTGAGCCTCGGAGATAGGTTCATTGCCAGTAACTCCTCAAGCCCCTCCTCACACTCTGACCCTCTTTTGGTCTGTACTTACCCTCTCTATACTCCAATATGATATCAATCTGTCTGATGACCTTAGCCTAGGAGAACTAACACTTATTAAACAAAACATAGAGCGTGATGCTAACCCTACTGTCATCATGGGAAGTTTTCAGGGGACTTAGTACTACTAACTGATCCTCCTAAAGATATTTTCTTCTATCCATTGCACCCCATTGTGCTCAACCTTCATAGTTGGTGTCGTGTGCTACAAAACTCAAACATCTTGGATAACAACGTCGATAAATTAGACCTATTTACAAGTTCCAAATGATATTCCTAAAACACTGGCCATCTGTGAGGTTGTAGCTCACAGTTACCAATGGATCATAAGCCATGGGTGGTTAGAGGTATATAATATTCACCAACATTTAAATCTATGTGAGTCCACATTATATCATCCTTTTGGTATTCTTAACCGATATCAGAATATCCACAAACATCTAGAAGCCATGTTAACCGTCGTACTTTATAATTTTGATAAAACACATCCTAACATATCTTCGGAGGATATGATTGAGCTACAAGAATTTATGAAGCTCCACAAACCCAGCCATCCACCCCCTAGTTCAAGAGAGGGTCAAGAGGAAGCATTAAGTTCATCACCTAATCCTACTTACCCTGTATATTTAAATGCCTGTATATTTAAATGTTGCAAGTAAATTACTTAATCCATATGTAAGTGCTCCACCTACCGAATCTCAGGCCAACTACATCTTTTCTAGACTTCCTTCTCAACCCTTAGAATTTTCCACTAACACTCTCGCCCCCGAGGAGTTGTCGGCATCAGACCCATCTCCACCATAGCCAACTCAAGAGGTTAGTCACACTCTACCATAAGATACACTTGAGCCGTTTACTAATGCTTCTATTCTTGAGTATTTGTTGTTTGTTGCAGAGTATGAAGGTTTAATAAGAGCCGAGAATCCTCTACTGAAGCCAAAGCTAATGTTCAAGGTGTTAATGCAAATAACACCCTTTGAGCCTACTCAACAGATTCTACCCAAAGCCTATTCAGATGTTACACCAATGAAGCAGTCAAATGTTCCATACCCTCTCCAAGCACCAAGACCAGAATTAGAAGAGCTATTGCCTTTGGCTAGAGAGGGCACGTTGTGATCCAATGTGGCACGACATGCAAAGATGGAAAACCCACACTTGGCAGATCTACTGGAAATCACAATTGTTACATTTATGATCAGTTATACTGCTTCCATAGGTGGAGAAAGGTTAATCCAGTCCACACAAGAGGGGGGTTATATAGCCATTGTCAACAATAGATGATTCCAACCCCAAACTCTGGAGGATTTTGGTATACAGCCGGATTGGAGGAAAGAGTACCTTAGCATTCCAGAATAAAGCCCATCAATATATGTGTGCACCACCAACACACAGAGTGGACCCCTTGTACATGCCACTAAAAAGAAGGTGGACACCATTGAAGTTTCAAGAGGCAAAGCAAAGAGATTCACATGTTTGCTACAACTTTCCTATATTCTTGCCATCAACATTTACAGATATAGGAGAGCAAAGAAAGCAAATGCTGAATTGGATACATGCATGGCGCCACATTCCGGACTCAGCAATTGTGGCCAGTGTTCAATTCCTAAAAACTTATCATGGTCCTCATAGATCAACCCAAAGAAAGATATGGTGGATATGGTGCTAATCAGCTGCAATTCAACATGAATCAAGGACCTAGTGATAGAAGCATGATGTTATATTATCATTTCCTAAGGTGTCTACCAGCATACATGCATGTCACATTCAAGGATATGGTTGAGACTGGGTTCTGGAGATCACATGTTGCATTCAGAAGAACCCTTAAAAAGCTTTAGCCATGCTGGAACTTCTATCGTCCACAAGTTTGGCGACCAAGTCTTTCGACCTTAGTGTACATTATGAGATATTGGCCACCCAAGGCCTTAGTTAAGTAATTTTTGGGTGCCCAAGTGTGAATAAGGGCCAATTGTATATAAGGAATTTTCTCATAATGAATGGACACAATCCCCCTTTGTGCTGAGAGTTCTTGCTTTTGTCTTGAGAAAGAGATTGAGAGAGAGCATTCTAGCACACATGTACCTTCTCTATACTTGTATGTTGTATGCTTGTATGGAGGAGTGAGAGAGAGTAATTGCATTGTGTGGTGGTGTGAGCAACTCTACGGTGACAACGTGGAGGTGGAGCTTGGAGGATTGGAGCTTCTCAAGTGAGCTTGGAGATCTCAAGGGACATAAGCTCAAAGCATTGGTAAGTGCCCTACGGCAGTTGTGTTCTATTGCTCTTTCCAAAGGTGAATGCATTGAGTTTCTTCTTGGAGGTGTGGTAGCCTATAACATTAGTTTATCATGACTCTCCTACTTTACATACTTTAGTTTATTGCTCTACAAAACTTCAAGAAGTTTCATCTCATCTTTGTATGAAGAACTTTTATTTCATATTATTTGTATTGGCTTTGCTATTTGGGTTTAGAAATAGATTGAAGCTTGATTGTAGGGTTTTTTATAAACTATAGAGCTCATGATGTTATCTATTTGTTCATTAAAAAAAGCCTATTTCATTCATGAAATTTATAAAATAATTTTTAATTAATTTTTTTTGATATTTTTTTAAGTTGTGGGGACTTCTTCTATCCCATTTAAAAGTCAAGTTGTGGGGACTTCTTCTATCCCATTTAAAAGTTAAGTTGTTTGTATGTCAAGCATTATTAGTTTTTAAATCTATGGAGGTCACCATGTGTTCTCTCTTGAAAAAAGTGTCAAAATTCATGTAGTGTTTCAATCTACACATGGAATTTTAGATGTGCTTTAAAAGAAAGTGCGTTTTTAAGCTAGTTTTAAGCTTTCATGCATTTTTGGAGGGAATATTTTTAGGCAATCCTTGTCAGTTACCTATTTTGCCTTACCTATGAATCGTATCCTTGAATCTCTACATGGTCAAGGTGTCGATAAATAGGAAATTTTCTCCAAGTTAAGACTTAGTAGACTATCTTAAGTGTTTCTCCTATTTTAGAAGGGGGGAACCTTACAATTGGTATCAGAGCCGATTTTAGCTCTTAGGAATTGCCATTTAAGGACTGTTTTGCAATGAATGTTTTACCTAACAAAATGCTAATTAATAAAAACATCCTACTAAAACAAACAAGTTGAATTGATGTTTGAATGATTGTAGGAAGAGAAAGATGCCTACTCGAAGATTCTAGTTTTCCAATGCATCTTCGAGACTGTTAGTCACTCCTCAAATTTTGAGTTCCATGACACCATGGTGCAGATATTAGAGAAGATGTCCCTCCCTCATTTCTCTCGTATTAAAAGAGGATGGGGTAGAGATTTCTGGAGTCGTGGGCCGAGATATTTCTTCATCCGAGCAGATCGAATTGGAAACTTTACCATCGACCTAAAGCGGATTCGTTGGATTGAAAAGTTGAAGATGATCCGTTTATTTTGGTTCGTCGGTACCCCCAGGGCCGACACCTCTGTGACTATAGATGGGATTCGCATACCTCAGGATCGCTGGGTGTATGACCAAGTGATGCAAGTCTTGACAGAGTAGCTATGTTGGGACCTACCCCAATCCAGAGTCTACCACCCTTACCATCAGTTTTTAGAGTCTTAGAAACTACAGCGGAACCCCCATATTTCACCTATGTGGACCGCTCTACCCTTATGTCTCATAGTCAAGCCTAGGAATTTCCCTTGATGGCAAATAAGACTAATTATATTAGTCTCAGATCTTTGTAATAAAACTCGTCCTTGTAAATATTTGGAAATAAAATGATTTCAATTTCTTTATGCATCTTCCTATGCATAAAATGAAAATTGATGAAAATAACTCCTTTGAAATAAAAAAAATTTTCTTTATGCATCTTCCTATGCATAAAATGAAAATTGATCAAAATAACTCTGTTGAAATAAAAATAAATTTCTTTATGCATCTTTCTATGCATAAAATCAAAATTGATGAGAATAACTCTTTTGAAGTAAAATTAAATTCTTTATGCATCTATTTATGCATAAAATGAAAATTGATGAGAATAACTCTTTTGAAATAAAAATAAATTTCTTTATGCATCTTCCTAGACATAAAATGAAAATTGATGAAAATAACTCTTTTGAAATAAAAATAAATTTCTTTATGCATCTTCCTATGCATAAAATGAAAATTGATGAAAATAACTCTTTTGAAATAAACATAAATTTTTTTATGCATCTTCCTATGCATAAAATCAAAATTACACTTTTAGAATACACAATTGGTGGGGATTATTCTTATTTGGATAATAAAAGATAAAACTTATTTCACCAATTTTTAGAAAATTTTGCCATAACCTCCTTTGTATGGTTGACCATTTTTTATTTTTTCCTAATTTAAAATTATTTAAAAATTATCCCCAATCGGTTTTAAGCACTCTAAACTAATCAAATTTCACTTTTAAAAGAGAAACAATATGAAAAGTTTAATTCCAACAATTAGATTACTTAACTAGGATAAAGAAGGGCTGAATTTAAGAATGAGAGAAGGGGAAAGCCTTTCCAAGAAGGCATAACATCTGTTTATCATTTTAAGATAACAAACAATTTAGAAAACCATTAAAAAAGAATAAGAAAAAGTAAGATTTCTTACTTACATGAAATTCTGGGAGCTTTCCTTTGGCTTGATGGTTTGAGGGATCTACTCTTGTTTGCAACAAGAGTGGCCACCAATTCTTTAGAAGAGGGAATGGTCAAAAACTAGTGAATTATTAAGAAATTCACAGTTCTTGGCTCTTGGGAGGAGTAGAGTAACAGTGCATAAAATACTATTAAGCTTCAACAAAGGAGGAGGCTTCTATTTAAAGGAAAAAGTGAGCTTCTAACCAAGCAAACTAATTCTAGAATTTTCTAGATCAGTTTGGTCAAATTTTGACTATTTTTAGGTCAATTTAGCTTACCTTTTGGAACTAGACTTGAATCAGGAGAGAGGAGAGATGAAATATCTCAAATTTTTTATAATTTTAAACTCCACCACACATGTGAAGTAGGCGCCTCCTTCATGAGGGGGAAATTCCCATTGTGAGGTGTCAAAAATCCATTTTTTTAGTAATTCCTTTGGTCCTTAGTCCACTCTTCATCTTATGTGAGTATTTTCATCTTATGTGAGTATTTACTCATTTTTGGGGGGATTTTCTTTATTTCTTCTATTTATCTTCTCCACACATTTGGATGAATCTGATTGGCCCCTCAAAATCTTAATTTAAAATTTTTTGGGGGGTTTTCTTTATTTCTTCTATTTATCTTCTCCACACATTTGGATGAATCTGATTGGCCCCTCAAAACCTTAATTTAAAATTTTTCGAAAATTTGGACCCCTAGGATAAGGCCTCTTGAACAGATTATACTTGATTTCTAATGCACCTTCTGAAAATCTTTTTGAACTTCTATTTCGGGGGAACTTATTTTAATAAGAAGAGATATTTTTCCATCCAAAAATATTCAAAATATGAATAACCTCTCTCTAGAATATTTTCTCTCTCTAAGCCAGAACAGGTAGAAACAAGATCTTTTATATTTCTTAAGAGGGATTTGATTACAGGGGAAGATACTGGACATCCTGAGAGGCTGGGGAGGAATCTTACATTCTATCCCACTTAAAAAACGTGAGATGTCCTCATCTTCTTGCAAAACTAGAGGAGAATTCTTTTCCTTAAGATCCAACTGATTCTTGGTTCCTTATACCCTGGAGAACCCAACAGAATCTTGGGATAAAGATCCCTTATATAAAACTCATCATCAGATAATAATTCACTCAGATCGTAACACTCAATCCTTATCACAATAATGGTTCATTAGACCGAGATTTCTATCTGAACAGTCCGCCATGGAAATTTTCAATTTTACAGAGTTTTAACTCGACACCCCTTAACTTAATCCATTGGGTCAAGTGTTAACAGCAGTAATCTGCCAACACAATCCACTAATCTCATAGTGATTTGCTGAAGTCATTTACGTCATTCCAGCTACGAACATTATCACAGGGACTCGTCCCATTCATCCTTATTGTGGTTTTGCTTAGTTATTACAATTCAGCCAGAATTCAGAAAAATTCCTTTTTCAGTCAGAATCCAAATCAACTCATCAGTTCTTAATCAAATTTAAAATCATATCAACCACATTCGAATTCATCATCTAGAAAGTGTTAATGCTTACAATTTCAAGTCTTAGATTTACTCGTATATACTGCCAGTAAAGAGCTGCAGTTATACCCTCAGTATATACAGGTAGTCACGGTCCTTGGAACTATAAGGTAAATACCATCATGTCTAGGCCTCAAGCAAGTTAGGGATTCCATACAATTGTGTACTTCCATCTGAAGACCCAATTACCAATTTATGAATTTCAGTTTAAATATTAATTTGTATGAATTTTATCACACAATTACAACCTTTTACTGCTTCTTCATAAATTTTTGACATTTTTGGCTTCTCAATTGATCCTCATTAGCCAAATTTGCTCTGATACCAGTTGTAAGATCCCTGACCCCACTGCGCAACAAATTTGGGGATGCTGGCAGCGGAAGTAGCACTTCTTGCACAAGGCAGGGTCCCACACTCGGGGCCTCGCACAGATATCCAGACAAGAGACTAATCCGTCGGTTCTTCCAAAACCAAACTCGAAAAAACTTCCCTTACCCGGAAAGCACGAGCGATTCCTCCAGGATAACTTTTCTCTAACGTAGTCAAAAGCCTCAATTAATTGAACTGATCTCACCGAACCCGTAAGTCCCATAATCAGATTAGGGAAAAGATTGTACTTGGATCATAGAGAACAACGCTTTTTTCCTCATTGAGAGGCACAACCGCTGATTCTTTTCCATAGAACAATTTTTATCTAGGATTTACCTCATCTATCGTACTATATATAATTGAGTCTCGATTTACGGGATCCATCAGTCCAACCTAACCCATCCAGTCCCATGGCTTAGCCAAACGCGCAACCACTATAGTGATGGGATCCAAATAGGAATTGCTTAGGTTTTATCTCGGGTACCACGGAAAAGAGTTCCCAGGCCCCCTAGCCAAATATTCATGCAAACATAAAACTAGTCACACCACTTACACACCCAATATGAACTTGCCTTTTTCACAAATTCAACAATCTTTAAAATAATCATTTAATGAAACCATAGTGTTACTGATCATAATCCTCTAATTATCCAGTTGAATCCTAATTTCCAATTCCTTCCTTCATCGGTGTATCCTATGGCATCATTGGCAACCAGAACGCTCATCGGCTGTTCACTCAGGGGCCTTTTCAATAGTTCACTCAGGGGCCTTTTCAATAGTTCCTAGCTCATAGTACCCAACAATATAATCACATAAAAATATCCAGATGGAATCTCCGTTGAAGATCAGCAAGATCAACCAACAGATCCATATAAAAGAGCCATGGACTCATCCGTTGAGGACCAGCAAGGTTAATCAACCAGATCCATGCCCGAATTCAGAAAACAATTGTTACTTCTTGTTCCAATATCTTCCTCGACGTACTCGTGGGTGTCTTCGACGACCCAGAGCCTGAGCACCGTATGGTCAGCACCCTCTAGGATCCTTCGTAGGTCACCTATCGCTTCACTCATAGGCCGCTTCCTTGGTCCCTCATCCACTGTACCGGAAGCTCACCATTTAATCAAACCGAGGCTGGTCAAGACCTCGGCCGACCTTGCTACGCGAGACGTCCTCCAATGACTCTCCGTTGCAGTTGCAACTTTAACATATAGGTCTCCACGACCTCATTCACAAGACTGTCAAAATGCTTCCCTAGCATTCTTGACATAAAACAGTCATTTAACAACAGATTTCACAAACAAATATAGTTCCAACAATATTTCTATCTTTTCTCATTACTCAACATCCTTTCACATTAGACCCCATCTTTTTTTCATCTTATTACAATTTTATTTTCATCATCGATCCCTATCACATCACATCATTCCTACATCAAATCACATCATCCACACATCAATCCACATCATCCATACATCCATCCACATCAATCGCATCATCCACACATCAATCCACATCTAAATCACATCTAATCGCATCATCCACACATCAATCCACATCATCCACACATCAATCCACATCATCCATACATCAATCCACATCATCCATACATCCATCGACATCAATCCACACGTCAATCCACACGTCAATCCACATCCATCCACATCAATCCACACGTCAATCCACATCATTCAAACATCCATGCACATCAATCCACATTATCCACACATCAATCTACCTCATCCATACATCCATCCACATCAATCCACATCATTCACTCATCATACACACACCAATCCACATCATCCACATTAATCCACATTATCCACACATCCATCCATATCTTCCATACATCCATCCACATCAATCCACATGTCAATCTACGTCATTCAAACATCCATGCACATCAATCCACCTCATTTCATAAGCATTCCCATTCTCATCTAATCACATCTTTTTTTTATCTCATCACTTATTTCCTCATTTATTCTCATCAGATCTCACCCACTTGCATCTACCCATATATCTCATCACTTCACATACATTAACATCTATCCAGTTTACATCGCATCTTATCACATTCATTTAACATCACATCTCATTCATTCACATCCTGATTCACATGCTAACACATTCATTCATGTCCCTTATCGTTCATTCACATTTCGATTCACATCACATCATATCCATTCACATCCCTTATCATTCATTCACATCACATCACATCCATTCACATCCCTTATCATTCATTCACATCCCTTATGATTCATTCACATCCTAATTCACATCACATCACATCCATTCACATACCTTATCATTCATTCACATCCTATATCATTCATTCACATCCCTATTCATATTCTATCACATCCTATATCACATTCATTCACATCCTATATCATTCATTCACATCCCTTATCATTCATATCTGTCCAATTTACTTCACATCTCATCGCTTCAATTCTGGTTCATATCCATCACATTTACATCCACATATATTCTCCCACATACATCCACATCCATACTTATCACATTCACATCCACATCTATCCGTTCACATCCACATCTATCCATTCACATACATCCACATCCATACTTATCACATACACATCCACATCTATCCTTTCACATACATCCACATCCATACTCTCATACGTTTGCTCTTCACCTTCTGCTCGTTCCATGTTGCGTCCCACAGTTGTAGACGGCATAAGTCGGCAGAAGGTGGTGCGGCATCTCTGAGATCCTCGTATGCCGAACGCATACTCCCCAAGATAGTGCGTATCCTGTGCTGGTAGTCAAAGTCGACTAACTTCCGTCTTTCACACAATTCATCATTGCCTTCGCATCTGAGACGACGCTGTGCATTTTCCCAGATCTGCACGACGAGGTCTCTCATGAGGATATCTGACTCATTAGTCTTTCTGACAGCTTCTTCTGAACATTGTGACACTATGATAACTGCCTCTATGCGAATGGCTCGCAGGATGATCTTTCGCTCTTCGGGGTGGAGAGCATGGTGGCCATCGTCGCTCGCAAATCTAGCAAATATCTTTAGATACAGAACAAAAACAGAATATCAAACAATAATATTGAAAACAACATCAAGCAATACATCAACATGTTATCCATTTACGCTTTACACTAAAACAGGTAAAACAACCGTAACAAGTGTGTCACATTAATTATCATTGATCAAACAAAAGAAGCATCCATTGTTGCACATTCACTGAATTGCTACCACCAATCAAGTAGATCAAGAGAAATATGAGAGAGAGAGTATCAAGACACAGATAGAGAGGAAAGGCACTGAACAGTCAAGCTAAATATTCATTGTCATATATACATATCCTTCTAGCCATAATCACGTGAATCGAGAGAGAGAGAGAGAGAGAGAGAGAGAGAGAGAGAGAGAGAGAGAGAGAGAGAGAGAGAGAGAGAGAGAGAGATTAAAATTGTTTTATATTCACTGTCTAGCCAAAATCACCTAAGTCAAGACAGTGGAAGGAGGAGAGAAATAGATGGAAAGAGAGATTATATTAGATGGCATTTTGAATAATTTCAGCAATGTTTAAAGATAGTTTCCTAAATGGTTTCAAAAATTCTTAAAGACAGTGCAAAACAATGTTTATAATCCCTTTATGGCATTTTAAATAATTTCAAAAATTTTTAAAGATGACATTTTAAATGCTTTTATAAATTCTTAAAGATAATGCAAAATAATGTATATGATTGTTTTATATTCATTGTGATCTATACATGGAAATCTAACCATAATCACCTAGTCAAGACAGAGATAAGAGAAGGAAAATAGAGAGAGAGAGATATATATAGAGAGAGAGAGAGAGAGTGAATAGTAGAAGACATTTTGAATGATTTTGTAAATTCTCCAAGATAGACTAAAATAGTATGTAGAATTGTTTTGTTTACATTGTCATCTTTGCATGGACGTTTAGCCATAATCACCCAAGTAAAGATAGAGGTAGGAGAGAGAGAGAGAGAGAGAGAGAGAGAGAGAGAGAGAGAGAGAGAGAGAGAGAGAGAGAGAATATCATCTATTTTTTAGTGTTATTTCGGTTATTACTTTGTTACTTTGATTTTACTATTTCATGAAATGAGACTTGTAGACAATATGATTTAAACTATGACCCATGTGATACTCAGGCCACGTTACCGACCAAGTATCGCATGTATCACACGCAATAAAAACAACACAGGCCGTGTTATCGGCAAACCAAACAAATTTACGACATTTTTTTGACCGCGTTATCAATCAAATGCCGCAATATGCAATCAAAGCATATGCACTAGCGAACGACACCATTTTGTTGCGTTACCAACAAGGTGCCGCCCGATCGGCTGCGTTACCAACCATGTGCCCCATGATAAGCACCATTCCGAAGAATGGCCTTACACACACACGCATCTCTCGTGTGGCGGACCACCCACATCTAGCCGCGCACTGCGACTGTGGGCGGCTGCATGAGTACTCACACACCCACACTACCCACATGCAGATAAGACATTACCTGTATGTAAACAGCTGTCAAGTAATAAATCCCCAAGGGGCCCCGCGGGCTTCATATCCGGTGGGAATTCTGACGGCCTCGGCGGTTCCCTCCGTCGGGTTTTAATTATACCCGGCGGGTTTTTGGAAAAATCCCCCGCCTGCTGACATACAATTAAGCTAGGTGCAGCTCGCTCAGATAAAGGAGGTGGCTTTGAATATGCCTCACATTATGAATGCCCTGGTGGATGGCCTAGCAGCCGCACACGTGGCTAGCATCATTCACACTGACCTACATCCCTTCAATGTTGTGCTAGATTTTACAAAGGATTTAAAAGCACGCATTGGTATCATTGATGACTGGGGCCTTCTGCTGAGAGCGCCCAAAAAGCAAGTATCGCTCAGCCAGTAAAAATCCAGAAAAGGTGGCAGAGGCTCAAGATTATGCCGACAGGGAGCGGAACAAGCGACCATGGATAGCTCCAGAGATTTTTGATCCTCTCCTGGAAGATGCATACACTCCTGCGAGCGATGTTTTCGCCTTGGGATATTTATTAGAGGTGTTATATGACTTTTGGAGGAAAGTGCAGGAGTTGTGGATGGGCGGCAGTACTCACGACAAAGCCACCATGGATGCAATTATATATAAAGTCAGAAATTGGATGTGCTTGCCTAATCGTGATGAGAGAAAATCTCTCTTGCAAGTAGCAGAATTTTTTAGATCACTTAAGACTGAACCAGCAAGGGCGCAACGTCAGCTGGTGGAGCTTTCTGTATCATTTAATCCTATTATGTAATTGAACATGGTGTTCGCCTTACTTTGAAGAATGACCAATGTTTTCTAGTGTGTGCAATGTTTTGAAGTATTTTTATGTTAAGTGGATACTTTTCGAGTCTTTGCATTTCATCTTTCATCCCGTGGTGTTTAAAATTAAGTTTTTGAGGATAATGATGAATTTGTCGTACGTTTTATTTTATAGTTCATTAAAAGCCTAAAGTCATCTTTATTCGTCCTCTATTCGTGCAGACATGGGAGACGCACAAGCGAACGAGCGCCACAAGCGTGAAGCGACTAGAACGGCGTGCCGGTTGTCAAAATGGGCAAACCCTTCTTATGCCCAATGGAAAGACATCAACAAACAAATAACCATAGATATGATTAAACAGATATGGCCATGCCTAGATGGCGAGATCAAGAAGGGAAGGTGGAAGGTGTCGCGGTGCAATCAAGACGACATCAGAAATAATGTCGAACGAATATTCTTAGAAGTGTACGGTCATCCTCTCCATAATGCAGATGCTCCACTGTATTTTGCCAAGATGATGTATGCCCAGTTTGTCCTGCAAATGCCTGTGGACTTTGCTTCTAGAGAGGTCACTGTCAACACCCACGATTTGCGTGAAGAGACAGTGACCTTCACAAGAGAGGAGCTTGCTCTCATGGTGGAAGGGGCTGGGCTAGAGCTGAACGCGGTCAAAGAGAACCTAGGGGCAAAGCTCGCAGAGAAGGAGCAAGAAGTAGTGAGATTGTCACAGGCCCAAACTCCCCCCCCGGCCAACAGAGAGGTTCAAGAGCAGCTCACCCAGCTTAGCCAAGATGTGCAAGGACTATCTGCACATTTAAATCCTATGCGTCAAGGGAATCATATTTCACATTTTTTGATGCATCCTGAGCTTGTGGGGGCTGCTAGCGGTGCTACTAGTTCCTCCACCTCGCAATGTCCCGTGTGCTACAAACCATTCGACGGTTGGAGCGGCCACTATGTTCTACCATGTGGCCACTACTATCACTTGATATGCTTGGTGAGACAGATGCAGAATGTGTCCACATGTGCATTGTGTGGCACAGCAATTAACCATGGTATTTATGCTATGTTCGATATGGCTAATGAATACAAACCACCGAGGTCACCCTCTGCTACTCCTAGTGTACTTCGCAATCTCTTTCAAGACGAAAGCTAAATGTACAAACACTTCTTGCGTAATGGCAATCTTTTTGTAATGACAAATTATACTGACAAATTGTAATGACGACTTGTAATGACAAATTGAAATCTTTCATTTGAGTTGATAATTCATATAATGAACTTAATTTTAAGGAACTTCAAGTTCCTTCTTCCCCTATGTCAACATCGTGCTCTAAAATCCTTTCACTATCTACTCTCCCATCTGCTTGATTGAGCTCATCCGAGTCAATGCTCAGATTATCTTCTATCTCAAGGCTAGTGCACAACGTAGGTCCAACGTCAAAGTGCTCGTCTTCTACATCATCACAATCGTACATCCATCTGGGCATATCTTCTTCATATTCTTTGCTTTCAATGTGTTGCAAGATTTTTTCATTGCAATACATGTAAACAAGTTTATCAGCTCGGTCTGTAAGAAGTCGATTGCGAATAGTGCTGTGAATATATTTGTACATTCTTTCTGAGCCTGAGTTTGAAGAACACTGGCCTAGAACCTTCATCGCAAGTTTGCACAACAAAACATAGTGCTCACCACCATTCATCATCCGCCACTTCCATGCAAGTTGCTCTTCTTTAGCCATTTGTTGAACAAGGGAGTTGGAAAATAGACCTTCTTTCAATCG
This sequence comes from Cibotium barometz, assembly GCF_041138505.1. NCBI lineage: Eukaryota > Viridiplantae > Streptophyta > Polypodiopsida > Cyatheales > Cibotiaceae > Cibotium > Cibotium barometz. Next base: position 21,724,574 of record NC_141080.1, on the reverse strand, counting down.
AAAACAGGACATCTCTTTTATACATTTTACACGATCATCAACATTGTCATAAAAAGTGTTAACCACTATGTAGAAATCCTGAACCACCTCAACGTTAGACATCAAATCCATATTCCAGTATTCAGGATCTAGCATATAAGCAGCACTGTGTAATGGTGTATGCGCTCCAATCCATGTGGCATGGAAGTACTTCAATGGGACTTTTCTTTGTCGAGACTGGAGAATGGTACACGCCAATGCTTTTCAACCACCGAATGCTCTAATTTCTTAGGACACTCTAAACTCTGCTGGACAGTCCACCATTGCATCCATACTTTTCCAAGATTAGGCGCTCTTTGATCAAGATTTCCTATCGCATACATAACAGGCATCATTAAGTGGTACGCATCCATTACACTGTTCCACTAGGTTTTCTTCATGAGCGCCATCTTTAAGACTTTGATTTTCTCTTTCACTCTTTCAGTCTGAGTGCTCTCCCAATCATGAAATGCCATACATGTAAATGTTTCACAAGCTGCATCTTTGTTTCGAAGAAGAGACTCGAAAGTATAGAAGTGAGTGCAAAACCTGGTCTTCGCAGGAAGCTTAAACATAACTGACATGCAAGGCTGAAAAATATCTAACACTCTCGGTCTCTTGAGCATAAATCTCACAAGCTTGCAAACAGTATCGACGATTGAGGCAAACCATTTGGTATCATCACTTTTATACCAATCTTTCATACCAATCTTTCAATACAAGATTCAAACTATGAGTATTGCAGCCAGACGGGAAAACATGTGGATACTGCCGCTTTAAGATTTTGGATGCATTCTTGTAATTTTTTGCATTGTCCATAACAATTTGGGCTACATTTTTGGCACCCACTTCTTCTATCACAGAGGCAATGATACCAACAATATACACCCTAGATTTTATTGCACCAGCCGAATCCACGACATGCATAAAAGTCTCACCTGTAGGTGAAACAACCGTTATATTAATTAATGGTTTTCTTTGTACATTGGACCATCCATCGCTGACTATACTACATCCAGAAAGCTCTATGTTGCTAAGAATTATTCTATGTACACGTTCTTTCACTTGAGCGTAGCATTTCTCCAATCGATCATTTCGCATAGCATGATACGAAGGCGGTGAAAACCCTGATCCAAATTCACCGATTTTCTTCCATGCTCTCTTCCAATGCTCACTCTCCACCATCACCATAGCACTCCCTGAAAAGTAGATCGCTTCAGCAAGGGTGAGCTGTGCATCATTGAGCAGACCATTAGGTAAGCTTTCCTGCAATGAAGTTTGACGCATGGGTATGTTAAAGTGACGCTTGCAAGAAGATGCACTGGGTAGATTACTTTCTGGTTGCACATTAAAGTTCGGAGTACAAGCCGGCGATGCTTCCGGAGTTTGATGATTAGAACAACAATGTTCTTCCTGCCTCGATACATTGGTTTGGCAGTTAGATGAGAACAGTTTCCTTGCGTCTTTCTTCTACATTTCGTCTCTTAAACGTTTGGCCACTGCAGGTGCAGAGGGGTGGGTACATCCTCGGCTTTTTTTCTTCACTCCACCCTAAAAAGTGTTCTCTTAATCGAGGCGCCCCACCTGATTTTACTGCATGGCATAGCTTATAGTCCCAATCTATAAATCGATCTCACCGATGTTAATTGCATATTGCCACTCTATCCTAGGTGCCTTTTTTTTTTGCTCTTCTGAATTTGGGCTCTATTAGAAGTATCGCTAGGTCCAACGTTTTCTTCCATCTCAAATAACCTATTCAAGCAAGCATACAATAATGAATACACAAACTAAGTAACAACAAAGCCACTCACATATTACAAAACATATATCACCACAGAAACATAGAAGCCTTAAAAAACCAAGTGATTACTAAAAAGCTAAAATGTAGCCAAGCAAAAATCTGAAACTACTTTGAATCTATTTTGACAAAAATAAAAGATCGTCATATATGTTGTTTATTGTTTTTATTTTAAAAGAGAAAGACATCCATGACGATTCATGCTAACTACAAAGGATGACTGAAAGTTTTTTGCCTATAGGAATTTTATTTTTCAACTTACAGAACCGTAGATATTAATTTTTGCTAGACTTTTAGCGTCACGACGACAAGACAAGACAAATGCATAAATGTGTATTCTAAGATTAAGATACATGTAATTGACAGCATGCATACAATGCACATTGCACCCCCGATGAAGGATGTCTTTCGTACCCAATTAAGGATACTTTAAACAAATCAAAGATCTATGATTGCCCAATACTCTAGTATAGGACAAAAGACCTTCTCTAAGACTCTAACATTGACAAAGTAAATCAAAGATCTATGTTTGCCCAACACTCTAGTATAGGACAATAGACCCTTGTCTAATAAAGACTATATCAAATATCAAGAACCAATACAAGCCCCTAAGGAGGACTCTTGGCTCCATCAAACCATTTATAGTGTAGAATAAGGTAGACTACCTGCGCTGCTTGAACGCAAAGTTGAAGTGACTCCAACTTTGTCCCTAAATCTCCGTGAGTATTAGCTACGAACCACACTCTGCCCACAATTCAAAGAATTGAGGACTAGTGGCTCAGTAGCCTTAGGAGTGCCAACAAGGAAAGATAATAGCCCCTAAGATAAGGACGTTCTTCCCTAGAGGACGCTCCTAGCCAACCACGAGCTCTATAAGCACTTCAAGGAAAGATGTGACGCTCCCAAAACAAGGACAATCTTCCCAAAAAGCCAGCTGAAGGGTGTCGGGCGCCTTTTATTAATAACAAATATGCCCGCCGGGATTCTTTGTTTCTCGGTGGGCCCGTCGAGAAACAAAGAATCCCAACGGGTTTACAGGAATAGTAAGTTTTGGCCGGTAAGAGATCAAGTCTTGTGAATATATATTGTGATCACATGTTTTAGAATGTTAATAATACGTTTTGTTAACATGATCACGAATTTGTGAACACGTTTATGAAATCCCTGGGAAAAACTTCCCTTGCTCGGAAAGCACGGGCGATTCCTCAAGGATAACTTTTCTCTAACGTAGTCAAAAGCTTGAATTAACTGAACTGATCTGACCGAACCCGTAAGTCCCATAATCAGATCAGGGAAAAGATTGTACTTGGATCATAGAGACTAACTCTTTTTTCCTCATTGAGAGGCACAACCGTTGATTCTTTTTCGTAGAACAATTTTTATCCAAGATTTACCTCATCTATCGTATTATACAGAATTGAGTCTCGATTTACGGATCCATCAGTCCAACCTAACCCCATCAAGTCCCATGGGTTAGCCAACCACCCAACCACTGTAGTGATGGGATCCAAATAGAAATTTGGTTAGGTTTTGTCTCGGGTACCAGGGAAAAGAGTTCCCAGGCCCCCTAGCCGGATATTCATGCAAACATAAAACTAGTCACACCACTTACACACCCGATATGAACTTGCCTTTTTCACAGATTCAACAATCTTTAAAACAATCATTTAATGAAACCATAGTGTTACTGATCATAATCCTCTAATTATCCAGTTGAATCCTAATTTCCAATTTCTTCCTTCATTGGTGTACCTATGGCATCATTGGCAACCAGAACGCACCGCTTCACTCAGGGGCCTTTTCAATAGTTCCTAGCTCATAGTACCCGACAATATAATCACATAAAAATATCCAGATGGAATCTCCATTGAAGATCAACAAGATCAACCAAGAGATCCATATAAAAGAGCCATGGACTCATCTGTTGAGGACCAGCAAGGTCAATTAACAAGATCCATGCTCGAATTCAGAAAACAATTATTACTCCTTGTTCCAATATCTTCTCCGACGTACTCCTGGCGACCCAGAGCCTGAGCACCGTATGGTCAGCACCCTCTAGGATCCTTCCCAGGTCACCTAGCGCTTCACTCATAGGCCGTTTCCTTGGTCCCTCATCCACTGTACCGGAAGCTCACCATTTAATCAAACCGAGGCTGGTCAAGACCTCGGCCGACCTTGCTACGCGAGATGTCCTCCGATGACTCTCCGTCACAGCAGCTGCAACTTTAATCGGTCAAAATGTTTCCCCAGCATTTTTGACATAAAACAGTCATTTAAAAACAGATTTCACAAACAAATACAGTTCCAACAATATTTCTATCTTTTCTCATTACTCCGCATCCTTTCACATTAGACCCCATCTTTTTTTCATCTTACCACAATTTTATTTTCATCATCGATCCCTATCACATCACATCATTCCTACATCAAACCACATCCAATCGCATCATCCACACATCAATTCACATCATCCATACATCCATCCACATCAATCCACATGTCAATCCACATCATTCAAACATCCATGCACATCAATCCACATTATCCACACATTAATCCACCTCATCCATACATCCATCCACATCAATCCACATCATTCACTCATTATACACACACCAATCCACATCATTCACATCAATCCACATTATCCACACATCCATCCATATCTTTCATACATCCATCCACATCAATCCACACGTCAATCCACATCATTCAAACATCCATGCACATCAATCCACCTCATTTCATAAGCATTCCCATTCTCATCTAATCACATCTTTTTCTATCGCATCACTTATTTCCTTATTTTTCCTCATCAGATCTCACCCACTTGCATCTACCTATATATCTCATCACTTCACATACATTAACATCTATCCAATTTACATCGCATCTTATCACATTCATTTCACATCAATCTCATTCATTCACATCCTGATTCATATGCTAACACATTCATTCATGTCCCTTATCGTTCATTCACATTTCGATTCACATCACATCACATCCATTCACATCCCTTATCATTCATTCACATCCTGATTCACATCACATCACATCCCTTATCATTCATTCACATCCTGATTCACATCACATCACATCCATTCACATACCTTATCATTCATTCACATCCTATATCATTCATTCACATCTCGATTTATATGCTATCACATTCATTGGCATCCTGTATCATTCAGTCACATCCCTTATCATTCATATCTGTCCAATTTAATTCACTTGGAAGAGACCTGTTGATCGTTACCCTAGTTCATTCCCCCACAGCCTGACACATGGCGTATATATCCCACGTTTCATATACCACATTGGTATTCCTCCCCATTGTCTCGAATCCACCCTTTTAGGGATGATGGGGGGTTTGGGTGGTGGGACCCCCTGCACGTGATGCTTCCTCGACTCTTGTTGTTTTCAACATGGTATCACCGCATCCGCATCCACATCCACATTAGGCATCTGCATCCACATTAGGCATCTACATTTGCATCTAGTGTCCACATTTTGGCGTTCACATTTGCATATGTTATATCCCCTTGACATCTTGTTGACAGCCTTGGATTTCTTCATGGAGGAGGAGCCCAATCATCATCTTCTTCTTCTTGCACTATTTTCCTCCTCTTCTTTGCATTGTTACTTCCTCGAGGTTACTTCTTGTTTTCTAATTTGAAGCTTCAAAACGGCTACTTTATTCGAATTTGAATTTTGGGAGAAAATGGAATTTAAAATCTAGCGGATAAAACCATATCATGTAACATATCTATGGAAAGCTCTTGATGCGTAGATCACGGATTTGTAATCTCCGCTCAAATCGGAGCTTGTATGTAGAAGTTATGGAGGTCCAAAAATTGTAAAATTGCCCCCCCCCCCCTTTTGGGAAAAAAAGTGCACCCTTTGACCACTCTTACACCTCTCTTAATCACCCATGGTTTTTGCTTACATGGCGGGCTCCTATTTGTCAAAAAGTTAAACGTTTCCATAACCTCATGGTGGCAAATTAAAGGGCCAAAAAGACTCCATTGAGTTCCTAATGTCAAGATGGGTTTCCTCAATCTAAACACATCGATATATACATGAAAACTTTCAATAGAATCGATCTCAACGAGATATCTATGCATATGCTTGACTGTTATGCATAGAGCTCTATGCATAAGGTATAGCCCTTATGCATAGAGCTCTCTTTGAAATCTATTCATAAGGTAGAGCCCTTAAGCTCTACACCACATAAGGTAGAGTTCTTGTATAGAACTGCTCAATCTCCATGCATAAGGTAGAGTCTTTATGCATAGTGCATAGAGCTCTATGCGTAAGCCTATACACATATTCTTACATACTATTTATTGACTGCAACAAGAGAGCTCTATGCATAAGTCTATACATATAAGGTAGAGCTCTTATGAAAACTTTATTAGAAACCTCTATGTCGACATATGTTGTAAAAAATTGGATTCTCATCATGAACTCCCCCTAAAATAGAAGGAAAAAAAAGGAGAAGAGAGACAAGGAGAACAAAGTGGAGAATGTTTCGTGGATGAGAATTTGAATACTTGCAATATCATGTGGATATTATGGTTTCTAAATTTTTTTTGTAAGAGATCTATCTTACACATAGAGTTAACATGGATATAATGGTTTCTTATCATATTCTAGTGTATATAGAAAATATGGCTATGTGAGCAACCAGACACAACTAGTGTGAACACTGACCCAAACATCACAAATTTATGGAATGTTATTTCCACACAATATGGTGAGGTATCTTGGAGTCAATTTTCTTAATACACCACAAAAGTTACTACTAGGGAGTTGCACTTTGAGACTTCTCAATCCACTCCTTTTGAGATGTACCACTGCACTCACATTATTGGGACACTTCACTCGTTTGGTACACTTCACTTGTTTGGTACACTTTCACTTTTTTGGTACACTTCACTCGTTTGGGACATGCCACTCCAATTTCTTTGGGACATTTCACTCATTTGGGACACTTCACTCATTTGATACACTTCACTCGTTAGACATGCCACTCTATTCTCTTTGGAACTTAGCACTAGATTCCTTTCAAGAGTTGCCACTCCTCTATTCTCAGGTCCCTTCTTGCACCCCTTCTCATGCCGTGTTACCAAAACATCATGTTAGTTCTAGGAATTTGAGTCAAAGGAGGTCATGTCACTTTGGTAGCAGTTTTATTGTCATGGTGGTGGGGGTAATAGATCACCCTCTAGGTCTTCCCTTCTGTGCCATTATGGCTCATCACATAGAGCCATGTCATGGGTCTATGGAAGGATCTATGGACATAAATCCCTCCTTTGGAGGGAGTTAAATGGTATTGCTAAATGATCTAAGAACTCTTCTTTATTAGAAATCCCAAATACACCACTCTCACTAGCATAAGACCAACCTAGTGCAGTTCACTCACCTTTATCATACCACTGGGAACTTGGATGCTTACCCATGATCTTGAATAAGAGGCAGCTGTAGCAAGCTAGCACTTAAGAAGACAACCTCCTATTGTCACCCATGAGTTGTGTATATTAAGCGTAGGGATCCCACGGCTATTAGAGCTCATTGTAGCTTCAAGAAAATGTCCCTCTCCTCACACACACCTTGACACTCTCACTAGCATCAATTTCAAGGCATATGGGAGAGAAAAAGAGACACACTCACACCCACGCACACAAGCGTAGCACTACCAAGAGGCAAGAGGAAAGAGAGCATAGAGGTAGAGAGAAAGAGCACAATAAGAAAGAGTTTAGTTCTCAATCCAACCAAAGGGGATTTCCCTTTCTCATCAGACAAGTTCACTTATATACAAGTCACTTACAGTCTTGGTCATCCAAACTTCATCGGATTTTGGATATGCCCAAGTAGTCTAATTTTTGTGTTTGGTATAGATATAATAATGTGGGTGCATGGGAGAATGACCGCACAAGGCATGTTCATCCCTTGGGTTACAACTTTAAGTGCAATTTATACAAGATTATAGCATAATAGAGTTAACCCTATCTTTTTTAGGAGGCAAGCACACATGCGGTATGCCGCCTTGAGTCCATAGCTACTTTATAACTTGCATAACCTTGATTTATTAGGCTTATTTGGCTTAATTTGTTCTTTGTTGCTTGATGATGTTTACTTCCACTCCCTTTGGAAGCCAAGTTTTTGGTGGAAAAGTCAACGGTGCCAACATGCATTGCAAATCTATCATATCCCATTCTTTCAACTAATCATGCATCTTACACTAACCCTCTTCTTATTTGGTTACCTACGGGTAATTGGCATGTTCATCCATGAAGTAACCATTTAAACCCTGATTCTATGCTAGATAAAGTAAGAGATGAGTAAAAATAGAGCGAAGCTTTAGGATCCATGATGGCATATCACCTATGAATGAGATGAGCCAGGCAATTATGGCTTGATTGGGCTTCCTATCTAGTCTTGTTTGTCATCATCCAAGCTAGACTATGTTTCAATGTTTATTGTGAGAACATGACCACATCCCTCAATGCTTCTAGCATTGAAAGCTTAAGTACTTCCTTATTCTCTAAAAATCTTTCTAACTTCATGAGAGAAGTAAGACAGGCTCAAAAATTGAGAAAAATAGGATGGTACCCCATGTATGCTACCAAGTCTTAGGGATTCCCTCTAGGAGTACATCATCATGTAACACCCTCATGGTAAATTTAGGATGGGCATTGCAAGTAAGAACATTAACTAACCATTGAAATTGAAGTGAGGGGACTATGTTGCTAATATTCACTTTCTATTGTGCTGAACTTAAAAGTGAGATGAATTTAGGATGGGCATTGTAAGTAAGAACATTAACTAACCATTGAAATTGAAGTGAGGGGACTGTTGCTAATATTCACTTTCTATTGTGCTGAACTTAAAAGTGAGATGAATGTGTTGCTAATATTCACATGTTGGATGAGTGATAACTTGAGTGCTGAGATCATTAGTAACTAAGTGGTGAAGGGTGTCCTTTGGGAGGAAATGCACTCTAGTAATGGTGCTACATTATCCTCGACCACTTGAATGGTTGTCTGTCCAACTCCCTTTGTTGTAGTAGAACTGAATTGGGTCTATGAGAAAGTACATAGAACTGAATTGGGTCTATGAGAAAGTACATAGAAAGATTGGTAGAAAAGGAATATACACAAACCTATAGAATTAACTATGAGGAGAATTTTTGTCTAGTTACTAGGTGGAAACCATGAAAGTAGTCATTACTATGATAGGTATCCAACCCATCATTGTAGTCATCACTATGATGGATATACAACCCACCACTATGCATATATGGTCAAAGCAATACAAGAGATAGAGCTACACATTTTGAGGAGGCACTTGGATGAAGCTGTCGGATGTTAAGAAGAATTCAAATGGGTTGAGCAGGTAGAAAGAAATATTGGTAGAATTTGCATTGAAATGGAAATCAAGAGTTACTAGAGTACATTATCGCTTCTTGGAGCTAATAAGTTGATGGACTTGGCTTCTCTTGTTGCTGATCGTTTTATAGGTTTCTTACTAAAATCTTTGGTTTTTTCCATGGCTAGGTTGAGGAATTATTAGATGCATAAACTATTTGACTATGTTCTATAGGGCCTGAAGGATTCCTTGTAAAATAATGTTAACATACAGGCTAGACATCTTGAATTCAGCAAGGGAGATCTTCATCAATTGGAGAGAATTTCCAATTTTTCCTTCTTACCATTATCCCCTACATGTCTATGGAATGACTATCATTATAGGCAAAGAGTGTTGTGCATGTTGTCTCACCTTTAAGATGAATATAGTTGGTGTTTTCATGCTCCCATTTATACACTCATATCATTTACTATGTTTTGTAGCACTATTGACTAACCATCAAACATGAATTCATAGTGGTTGTGAGAAAGACATTCCAAACGAAGCATACGCAATGGTGACAGGCTACCCAAGTTCACATATCACAAAGATATGTCACTTTGTAATGATTTGTTTTTACTATCATACAATAAACTTTCACTTCGTTGACTTGCATAAAGACAACGAACGAGATACTACTATGAAGCACCTAGTAGTAGCAGCTTTCACTTACTGAAGTTGTGCTTTCAAGACATTTTTGGGTGCTATAAAGCATCTAAGGTAGTGTATGCAAGCATCCATTGTTGGTAGGGAGAACCTAGTAGGAGTCTTTGGGTGCTTTAAAGCACCTATTAGCAATCTTTAGGTACTTTAAAGCACACTTTTGAAAGGATTAGTACTTTCAAGCAATCTTTGGGTGTTTTAAAGCATCCATTATAGCAGTAATGGGTGCCTATATAGCATCCATTAGCAGTAATGGGTGCCTATATAGCATCCATTATAGCAGTCTTAGGGGTGTAGTGATCTCAAGAACCCATTGACAAGTCTTTGGGTGCTTTCAAGCACCCATTAATAGTCTTTTCATGTAAAATCACCCCCATTAACAATCTTTGTGTGCTTTCAAGCACCAAATAGCAGTCTTCTCAGCTTAAAACCAAATGAAAGATGTTTTTTGGATGTTATAAATCATGTTAATAAGTACTTTTCTCACTAGAAAACATGTAATTGGGTTATTTAAAGAACCTAAAGCAATGTAGGGTTTAAATTGGTGCTTTTAAGAACTTTGGTAAGTGCTTTCAGTAGTACCAAGTGCTTAAAAGCACCGACTTAATATTAAAACTATTAAGCTTTTAAGAGAAGTCGAAATCCTCTTTGGGTGGACATACCACTCGTTAGATGTCAGTAGCATGTATGCAAAATTTCCTTGGGCTTAACTTTATCCATGCAGACATGAGCAAAGCATAGCCTATTGGTTGTCATTATATAGACACAACTGTATCATATGGGAATCTAGGTAAAGCCCAAACCGATTTAGGAGTTATAATCTTACTTACTTGACTCTGTTTGGCTAACATTTTTTCGCAGATCATAACAAAGGTACATGGTTGTATGAAGAAGAGCAAGCTTGCTCATGCCACAACAAGCTAGTAGTAGTTGTAGCACAACAATGTACGAGCCATATGAAACATCTTCTCAAAGGCGGCTTGAAGTGTTGGAGGAGCTTCATGATAAAATTTTGCCCAAATCACATCTGACCTCAAGGCAATGGCCTTCAACCAAGGTGTTAAGGTTGAGCTTAGCCCACATATTATTGAAGAAAGAATCCTTAGAGATGGTGAGATGACTAGTAAAGCTAAGTTCAGCCTACACATTCCTAGTTGACCAAAGAGTCTAGCCCTGAAGATGATGTGACTCTTGAAGAGCTGCATATACGTGTTGACACAAAGAAGTGCAAGGGTGGCCACCCCTATGGACAAGGGTTTTGAAAATGGTATGTAGTCATCTTCATTACCACAAATATGCTAGATAATGAGTAACAATAGAGTGAAGAACCAACCACTATGATGCCACTACCTCAAGAACCAAGATTGTTGGGTACTATATACTACAGGGCACCAATAAAACAAAGTATCAATCCCATTCACATTGCACTGCACATGCGCATGAGGTGGAGAGTATAAATCAAAAAAGAAGATGAGTCCTTTGCTACTTCCTAGAATTCAAATCCCCATGGTCCCAAATGGAGAATTGAATGTGCTAGTAAAGCATGCAATTTATTACTTCCTATCAACAAGGAGTCCCCAACATTGCCATCCGCGTATCCATTAAGTTGTTGGATACCATCACAATATGCCTCTAGGATTTTAAAGAAGAGAAAGTGTGCATATAGTGGCACAAGTATGATGAATCCTATGTGTAGAGATTTACCTTCAATATTAACATATGGCTCACATTCAGGCTAATATATGGGCTATTTGTGCACATATGGCTCACATTCAGGCTAATATATGGGCTATTTGTGCACATCCAGTTCTTGGAAGCCTTCCAATTATTACAAGCCTTCAAAGAAATGTTTTCATCTTATTTCAATCTCTTGGGCTATAAATTCGTGTTCAGCCACCATATTAAAGGAAAAACACTCCAATGATTAAAGGTGGGGCATCACTTTCACATGACGAGGTAACCCAAAGATGCTATCACCGATGGAGCCTTCCGAGGACAGAAGCAAGTCTAGGAAAATGGGGGAGGTTGTTTACACATTTATACATTTAAAATCCTTGCCTCTAGCCCAAGAGCATCTCATATTATGTATGGTTGCGGGCCTTGATAATGTAGTAAAAACTAGCCATAAGCCTTGTACATATTAGTAGAGATAGTTAATGAGCACCCACTTAAGCTGGGTGGTCGTGCAAAGCTCTTGTGTATATATACTAGTTTTGATAATATATGTGTATGAATCCATAATTTCTCAAGTGTAAAGCTTTCTTCTTCTCTTATGCTCTTACCTCTTGCTTCTTGTGGTATGCATGCTTGGAGTGTGAATGAGTGGGCATGCTTGGTAGCTTGATGGAGGGAGTGATTGATCTATACTAGAGAGGAGAGTGGTTCAAGGGACTCCCACAGTCTAAGCTAGGTTGTTTAGCAACTATCACTCAAGTGGTTAGATCACCTATTCAAACTCCCCCTTGATTATATGCTCACGCGGGGGGGGGGGGGGGGGGGGGGGGTCACTCATAAATATGTAAGCATAGCACGTGGGTTCAACATAAGGGATTTTGAAAATCCCATTTTTACACAATTTTTATGTAGAAGGGTACCATTTAAAGGGAGTGTTCACAGGTTGAATAGAAAAAGGGTATGTTTTATTTATGAAAATTTCACAGATAAGAGATTTTCAAAATAGGGCTTGAACCCACGTGATATAGAGGGCTTACTTATATGAACCCCCCTGAGTCATTAGGGATCTTCCATTTCTAAAATTATCACTTGGACCATGCAAAATGCTTTATCCTATTCCAGGAGAGGACCTTGTGTGGGTCACTTTTTACACATATGTAACTACGTAACACCTTAGTGCATTGAGGGTTTTCTTTTGGAACTTACATGTAATAACTAAAAGGGAATAATTTATTTATTCAAAATTTTGGGGAGAGATTCTAAGTCAAAATCCAAACATGTATACTTCAAAAGAGGGTGAACAATGGTATTGAGGCAGTCCGGGGTGGGCAACAAGAAGAGCAGCCTCTAAGCACTCCTCAAGGCTCCCGTGTTGCTCAATGGGCTTGGGGCACAATGCAACACAAACATAAGAACCCCAAAACCACACACTCAACAAGAAAAGGGGCACCACCTAGTTATGTGTGTGAACTAGGACACAAAGATCTTTCCTTGTAGCCAATCAACACAAGATAACCATATACATCAATCAAAAGGCACACACACCCTCAACAAACACTCATAACATATGATATTGTGTGTGTAGGAGACTAGCATAACACAATTGGTGCACACCAAGCTTGGAGAAGAACTTAGAGAGACAATATAAGCTTGATTTTGTTGTCGGTATACACATGGTCTTAAGGTTACGGGAGCCCTCTCACCATACAACCCTCTTATCATGGATTGAAAGGCAACAAATCAAAAACATGCCCTCAAGCTGCCAAGCATAAAATCACACCACAAAATACAAGGATCGAATTTACCTTAAATCAAACATCGGACCGCTTTGCTAAATCAACTTTGGAGATGTAGGAGTCCAAGACTTTGTACACAATTGCACCCAAACTACTAATCTTATTTATGCAACAAGGGCAAGATACAATTATGATAGGGAGTATGGCATCACTCAAGCCCTCACAACTAGCTTCAAGCTTCTCTATGCAATCAAAGGTATTGATGTATAGAGAGAGCTCACAAGTTCACTATCTCCTTACACACTAGAGTTGGGAGTGGTGTACAATGTGTGTAATCCCCCTTCACAAGGAATGGAGGGGCTCTATTTTGTAGGTTTGAGAAGCCCCGATTAGGATTAAGCCTAATCAATTTTATTATGAGAAATCATAGATTATGGATTTTTTATTTTGAAATGAGAGTGGGCCTCTTCTTATCCCTTGAGTCACATGGATCTGGGCTCAAGGTGAGAGAATTATTAAAGGTGAGAGGCGAGTGTGATGTAGAGGTTTGAGCAAATAACTTGTAGTAATGCCTACTGAAAAAGTAGAAGAGTGGGTGCTTATTTACATATGTTTAGGGTTAGTAGTTAGTAATCACTATAAAAGGTTAGTAGTACAATGTACAAATGGGTGAAAAGGGCTGAGAGGTTGAGTGAGAGGAGTAAAGATTTGGAAAGATCCTTTGTGTGGTTGAAAGCTCAAAGAAGCTTGGACTCTCCCATGTGTAGATCTTTAAGTTAACCGCCCACCGGTCTCCTTCTTGCATTCGATGCCACAAAAGTTGATTGAGGTGAAGAACATGGGGGTTTTTGTAGATGAAAATCCCATATTTGCAGAGCTTAATATGATACATTCATCCTGAATTTTTATGTATTTTTTGAGATTGGGAAAATAATTTAGTAATATGGGAGTAGTAGGGAGAGAAATGGAGATGAGGTATGGGTGTAGAGCAGATATGAGAGCAAATGGAGATGGAAGGAGAGGGCAAAGGTGGAGAGGGTGAGAGAGGACATGAAGTTTGCAGGTTTGATGGAGTGAGAAAGGAATGAGTAAGTATGTAGGTGATGAATGTGTAAGGGAGGTGAGAAGAGACTAGGTGTACCTTGCCAAAAAGTGGGCAAACAGGGGTCCAATAAAAAATTCATGTCTCACCGCCATTAGCTCCAAAAATTTTCAAAAGATTTGAGCATATTCCTGAGCTCACGAGCTAACTTTTGTCTCTTGATGACCAGTCCAAATTCGGAGTGAAGGCAGGCGCCAAAATTTTAGCAGAATCATGTATTTTCTTAATTTTCAAAATCTTTGTGTGGGTCCACATTGGTGGAATTTCTTGATAGCTCCAAGAGTGAGCCCCCAATACATCATATCCTAACCTTAGAGACTCAAGTGTATGTGGACACTTGCATGGAGGAGATTTTTTCCATTTTATAAAGATATAATAAGAAAAAAACAAGCTAGTACTTTAACTAGTCAACATATCATGATAATATGGTTATTATGATAGAAAAATAAAATAAACAAAGAGATCTAATTGTGAATAAAAATACTAAAATAAAATATACAAAAATAATTGATATATGAAAAACTATTTAATGAAAATATATAAAATAAAATATATATAAAAATATTTAATAGTAAAAAATATATACAAAAATACTAAACTATGGAAGTCAAAAGGGAGGGAGACCCTCATTATTTTAGGGTAGATGAGAGAATAAAAGATGAAATAGTCTAAGGGAAAAAGTGATTTAGGTAGTAGGCTTTCTACATGGTGTGGGTAGAAATGTGAGGGCATAGGATTTACTTATGCATGGTGAAGTTAAAGCATATGTACAATGATGGTCCAAAAGTATTATGAAGAAAAAAATAATAATAAATAAATAAAATATACTTAGATTTTGTAATACACACACCTAATGAAGTATTTACATAACTAGAGAAAATAGAGACCCCCATATTTAGGCCCTTATATGAAATGAAATATTTACACAAAATGGGCCGTAATAATTTTATTTATTTTTGATAAGTAGCTAACAAAAACTTTTTTTTAAAAATAATATAAAAATATATAGAAGATATGGGTAAATTCCCTAACGCACACACGCCTGTTTACAGTGAAAAGGTATTTATGACAAAGAGTTTATGTGATTTTCCTTGGCCGAGGTAGCTCCCTGTGGTAATGTGGATAGTCGAAAAAACGGCTATCATTTAGCCCTCCCCCTAGATGATGGTATATTCATGTACCATCATAAAGTAGGCCTTCTAAAGCAAGTGGTGTAATGTGGTTCTCTTGTCCATCTTTCTTATGTTCCTCGTGTTTTGCACCACAGACATCACTCAAACCACAGAACTTACGTGCCCTTTTATCTTTTGTAAGTCTGTCGGTAGAATGCGACTCAAGTATGGCTTCTTAGAATGTTCTTTGCCATCCAAATCCATGAGCTGATAATAGCTAGAGTTGAAAACCTTCTTGACAATGTATGGTCCCTGCCATCTAGTTTCAAACTTGGCATCAAACCGGTTATCAAGTCGATTGTCATACTTTAGCATAAGATCTCCTTCTTTGATGCCCTTATCTTTCAAAGTTGCATTGAACTTCTCCGTTGCTTGCATGGCTTTTCTTCTATAACACTTGTATGCAACTTCTCTTTTCCACTCTTGCTCAACTAAAGTGAGAAGTCGATCCACCCATGCATCTTGATCTCCTAGTCCACCTTTTTCATGTAGCCGCATTGTTGGAATGTTGAGCTCAATAGGCTACAATGCTTCTTGGCCCCATAAACCAAGTGAAATGGCATAAACCCCGTTGCTTCTCGGTAAGTAGGTAGTCCGGTATGCCCATAGTGCTCCATCAAGGAACTCGTCCCAAAGCTTCGTCTTGTTCTTCACCATCTTCCTTATGATTCCTGCAATGACACCATTAGCCTTCTCTACTAACCCATTTGATTGAGGATAGTAGGGTGTGCTATGACGATGTGAAAAAAGAAGCTCTTCACAAACTTTGGTGAGCAAACCTTTTCTAAAACCAAGACCATTGTTAGAAACAATCTCCAAGGTGTGCCAAATTTGCAACATATATGAGTGTAACCAAATTTGCTTACAATCTTTTCATTCACCCTTGCACACTTTGAGCCTCCACCCACCTAGTCACGTAGTCTATGGCCACTAAGATGTGCAATTTTTCATTTTTAGTTCTAGGTAGTGGACCCATGGCATCAATGCCCCATTTTTCAAATGGACCACTTGCAAACAATGACTAATTGGCATGGACCATGTAGCAACCTCTTATTACCATTAACTTGGCAGTTATTATGATAGCTCTTACACCAATGTTGGACATCCACATGTAAGCTTGGCCAAATATACCCAGCAAGCAAAATCTATTTCACAGTTAGTTCTTGAGCAAAATGGCCACCACATGCTTCTTCATGCAAACCTTCTAAAATGGCTGGAATCTCCTTGGTTGTTGGTACTCTTCTGCACACTTGATCTTTTCCTCTTTGGTAGAGGGCACCTTCTAAGAACAAGAAAGAACTTGCCCTCTTCATGAGCCTCCTCTTTTGTGCCCTTGTGAAGTCTTGTGGGAATTCACCTTCCAAGATGTAGCTTACTATGGGAGCCAGTGTCTCCATTCCTTGGTACCATGGTTGCTTAATAGCCACTACAGCCAAGACTACTTGCATTTCCTTCTTAACACATGCAACAGCTTGTTGTGCAAGTAGATCAGCATCCTCATTTTGTTTCCTAGGAATATGATACAATTGCACCTCCTCAAATTGATTAAACAACCTACGGATAGCATGAACCTTTTGCCTTAATCTTTCATTCTTGCATGCCCAAATGCCTAAAATTTACCTTACAATAAGAAGTGCATCCCCTTTTACCAAGAGACATTGTATCCCTTGATTGATGCACAACCTATAGATAACATGAACCTTTTGCCTTATTCTTTCATTCTTGCATGACCAAATGCCTAAAATTTACCTTACAATAAGAAGTGCATCCCCTTTTACTAGGAGACGGTGTATCCCTTGATTGATGCACACCTTCAAACCATGAAGTAGTATGTCGTACTCTGTTGCATTGTTGCTAGTAGAGCTTGGCAAGTTGACCTTCTCCTTCTCATAACGACCTCTCCACTTGGGTTGAGCAACACTAGCCCTCCCCCTGCTTTACCTGTGGCTTTTCTAAAAGCTCCATCAAAGAACAAGGTGAATGCATTAGGTATAGTTTTGGGTGGTGGAAATGGTAGGGTCTTTACTTCAGGCACCTTAATCTCCTTTTCATGCACTCTATAAGTGAGAATCCCTGCCAATTGTGCACGCACACACCTTGAAAGAGTATTGGAATTCTTGCAATTCCATAACCCACTTTGTGATTCTAGCGCTGAGAATCATTTGAGAAGACACCCAAGGAAACAAATTTTCTGCAGTGAGAATTACAAAAGGTTTTGGTAACAAGTAGGATCTAAATTTTCTCACCGCAAAGATGAGAGCAAGCATCATGAGTTCTGCTTCCATGTAGCCTTTCTCCAAGACATTCATGACCCTACTAACAAAGTAGATGGGCCGCATCCTAGTACTTTGGGGATCTTGCTGTAACAAAACTGCACCCACTATTTCCTTTCCAACACTAGAGCTAACAAAGAAAGTGTACTCCCAACAAGGAGGCATGAGTGTTGGTAGCTCTGACAAAATGACTTTAATGTTACAAAAATACTCCTCAAGCTCATTAGACCATGCAAACTCTACTTGTTGAGTCAATTTTTGCAAGGGGTGAAGTAACTCTGAGGCTAAGTGAATGAAGCGTGACATGTACTTCACCTTTTGAATGAATGAGATGGCCTCCTTGAGACTCTTTGGAGATGGTAGATCAATAAGAGCCTTTGCCTTTGTAGGATCCACCTCAATGCCTTTGGAAGAAACCTTATGACCAAGCAAGATTACTTCATCCTCACCAATATGACATTTGTCGGGATTGAGTTGGCCCCCCATGTCGTAGAGTTTCTTCAAGCCTTCTTCCACCCTCTGCACATGCAATGACTTAGAGATATAGATGCAAAAATCATCTGTGAACACTCTAATGGATTTCCCAAAGAATGCTTGAAACACCATATTCATGAAACGTTAAAATGTCGTTGGAGCATTGGTCAAACCAAATGGCATGACTCTGAAAGCATAACAACCCCAAGGAGTGATGAAGGTTGTTTTCAATTGATCCTCCAATGCAATCCCAATTTGAAAGTAACTAGAGTAGCCATCATATATCGTATACTTCTCATGACCTGCTACCTCATTTAGGATCTCATCTTGAAATGGGAGAGGAAAGTGTTCTCTTTTTGTCGCCTCGTTGAGTGGGCGATAGTCCACACACACCCTCCATTTGCCGTTCTTCTTGGGAGTGACCACAACGAGAGAGACCCACTTTGAATTTTCTACAGGATATATAAACCCCGCTGCTAGAAGCTTCCTCACCTCTTTGAGTAGTGTGTGCTCCTTGATGACTCCTAGCCTTTGTAGCTTTTGTGCCTTAGGTTTGGCTTCTGGCTTTAGCTCGATCTTGTGTTGAATGGCCTCTATGCCATGCACATCTTAGCAAAAAACCTAGGAAATTTCCTTAGTACACATTTAAACTCCTCTCCTTCCCGATGTAAGCTTTTTTGAGAGCATAGCATCAAACATTTCTTTCATCATGCACAATTTGGTCTTCTTGAGATCCTCCTCTTCCAAACCTTGACAGGGTGTGTCTTTGTCTTTTGCTCTGAATCTTACCCCCATGACTTCAATGGAAGACTCCTCTTCCGTAGTGCTACTGCTGCTTTCTTCCTCTGAGGTGTCATCGGTCCAATCCTCCTCTGTTTCACCTTGGGAAGATTCTTCATTTATCTCCTCTTGTCGTTGCTCCTTCATGTCAAAGATAATCTTCTTATGATTTTCAGTCCTGCAAATTAACTTTCCATTTTCCCAACTTGCAAAGCTCGCATTCTCATTAGCCATAGTCTACCTAGGATAAATGGATAACCACTTCCCTTGGTAGACATAACATAACATAAAAATCAACAACCTTTTTAATGCCAAAAACTTCCACAAAAACATTCTTACAAATCCCAAGACACTTTGCTTTGCTATTGTTTGCCATTTTTACCTTAATTTCAGGTTTTTCATGAATATGCATGCCTAGTCTTTACATAAGGTCCTCTGTCATAATGCAAATTTGTGCACCCCCATCTACTAGACCCTTCTTAACTAGCCTTCCCTTGATGTAGCAATCTAATATAGGTGTAATGTCCTCATCCATCTCGGCTTGTGAAATTTTTACACAACAGGCACATTCTCTTTTGTTTTTCTCCTAGTGCTCACGGCCTTTGTTAATTCTCTCCTAACTTGTGGACATAAGGTTAGAAATTGAGGCCACGAAATATCAGGACCCTTACCTCTCATGTCTTCCAAAAGGTTGTATGGAGCCATACCATGTCCAAGGGGAAAATCTTAGAGGTTTATACGACGTCGTCTCCTCTTGACTTCCTTGTTTTCCTTCACTTTCTTTCCTCGTCCATGGTCACTTTGTGATGCCACACCCTCCTTTTCCTTCTCTTTTCCACGCCCTCGTTTGATACCATTTGCTTTAATGTCTACCTCCTTGGCTTACCTCTACCACATGTACATTTGGGTCCGGCAAGGCATTCCTTCCACTCCTCGTGGAGGTGGCCTTGTTGCATTGGGCCTTTGCAAAAGCATCGGTTGTTGTTGACTAGTCCCTTCACCTGCATTCATCACTGGATAATTCATGTTAGGCTTCCCTGGCTCCCCACGAGGCGAGGGACAATTATACATCCCATGCCTTGACTCTCCGCAATTCCAACATTGCAAGAGTCGCCTAGGTCGTGGCTCTCGTTCTTCAACCCTTTTGGCTTGGCCCTTCTGTTCCACAGCTTGTGCAAAGTGGATAGACAAGCTATTTAAAGACTCATTTAAATTTTCTATCACCTCGACTGTGACCTCAGACGAGTGCAAGACTGTACCTCTTTCCTAGGCTTTGAATCATCAAAGATAACCCCCCCTAGCATACACCTCATCTTTCGGAGTTTCTTGGTAGCCCTAGCCTAGCAACATCAAATGTTGTGGGCTCTCCTGACTCTACTTGCAATTTTAGTGATGGGTACATCCGTGCAAAATAAATCTCTCCTTCTTCAAGAATTATGCACCATCTCCAAGGTTAGGAAGACTACGCAACCAAAGAGTCCAAAGACGTAAGAATTCTTGCTTATAACTTAAGTAGTCCTCTAGATCCTTTTGCTTATGAGCAACTATTTCTTGCCATAGCTTTTGTGTGTTCAAAGGAGTGAAGTAATTATCTCTAAAAAGTTGTATGACCCCCTTGTAATCTACTCGTGCATGTGCAGGTAGAGATTGAAACCAAGTGGAAGCATC
The DNA here is from genome assembly GCF_041138505.1 of Cibotium barometz. Lineage (NCBI taxonomy): Eukaryota > Viridiplantae > Streptophyta > Polypodiopsida > Cyatheales > Cibotiaceae > Cibotium > Cibotium barometz. Next base: position 21,703,800 of record NC_141080.1, on the reverse strand, counting down.
TCTTCGTAGGACCAACTCAAACATGTCTAAGCACTCTTGGTCTCCTACCACTCTCTTTATGTGGAGTGCCATTCTAAAGTTTGATAAGAACAACTCGGTATCAAAATTAGCCTACGGTATAAGTCTTCTTGATTCATAAAACTAAGCTAAAACAAGATGAAAATATGCACATCAAAGGAAATGGTGTAATCTACAATGGGAAGTATGACAGGATTAGGTGATGCTAAAACCTCTCTTAATCTTTCTGGACCAAAAAGAAGAACCATGCGTTATTGGTAGAAAATTTTTCTATCAATGCAAACATTCACTCTAATGGAGCGCACCCAACGAAACTGGTTGTATTGAATCCCAAGAGGATTAGGAGGAGGTGAATTATTTATGAAAGATCACACAAAAGTACCAACTTTCCTTCTTAAAATATGATACCCAACAAGCACACAAGGAAATTTATGTGTTAAAGAGAACGATGTACCTTAAATACCCATTCAAAAACTGCTTGTCCTCAGTGGGGGCATCAAAATTGCGGCACTTCGGGGAGGGCAACAAGAAGAGCGGCCTCTAAGCACTCCTCAAGCCTCCCGTGTTGCTCAATGGGCTTGGGGCACAACGCAACACAAACATAAGAACACCAAAACCACACACTCAATAAGAAAAGGGGCACCACCTAGTTATGTGTGTGAACTAGGACACAAAGATCTTTCCTTGTAGCCAATCAACACAAGCTAACCATATACATCAATCAAAAGGCACACACACCCTCAACAAACACTCATAACATATGATATTATGTGTGTAGGAGACTAGCATAACACAATTGGTGCACACCAAGCTTGGAGAAGAACTTAGAGAGACAATATAAGCTTGATTTTGTTGTCGGTATACACATGGCCTTAAGGTTACGGGAGCCCTCTCACCATACAACCCTCTTACCATGGATTGAAAGGCAACAAATTAAAAACATGCCCTCAAGTCGCCAAGCATAAAATCACACCACAAAATACAAGGATCAAATTTACCTTAAATCAAACATCGGACCGCTTTGCTCACAAGTTCACTATCTCCTTACACACTAGAGAGAGCTCACAAGTTCACTATCTCCTTACACACTAGAGTTGGGAGTGGTGTACAATGTGTGTAATCCCCCTTCACAAGGAATGGAGGGGCTCTATTTATAGGTTTGAGAAGCCCCGATTAGGATTAAGCCTAATTAATTTTATTATGAGAAATCATAGATTATGGATTTTTTATTTTGAAATGAGAGTGGGCCTCTTCTTATCCCTTGAGTCACATGGATGTGGGCTCAAGGTGAGAGAATTATTGAAGGTGAGAGGAGAGTGTGATGTAGAGGTTTGAGCAAATAACTTGTAGTAATGCCTACTCAAAAAGTAGTAGAGTGGGTGCTTATTTACATATGTTTAGTGGTTAGTAGTTAGTAATCACTATAAAAGGTTAGTAGTACAATGTACAAATGGGTGAAAAGGGCTGAGAGGTTGAGTGAGAGGAGTAAAGATTTGGAAAGATCCTTTGTGTGGTTGAAAGCTCAAAGAAGCTTGGACTCTCCCATGTGTAGATCTTTAAGTTAACCACCGGTCTTGCATATTCGACGCCACAAAAGTTGATTGAAAGCTCAAAGAAGCTTGGACTCTCCCATGTGTAGATCTTTAAGTTAACTGCCGGTCTGCTTCTTGCATTCGCCGTTCTCCTTCTTGCATTCGTCGTTCTCCTTCTTGCATTCGACGCCACAAAAGTTGATTGAGGTGAAGAACATGGGGGTTTTTGTAGATGAAAACCCCATATTTGCAGAGGTTAATATGATACATTCATGCTGAATTTTTATGTAGTTTTTGAGATTGGGAAAATAATTTAGTAATATGGGAGTAGTAGGGAGAGAAATGGAGATGAGGTACGGGTGTCGAGTAGATATGAGAGCAAATGGAGATGGAAGGAGAGGGCAAAGGTGGAGAGGGTGAGAGAGAACATGAAGTTTGCAAGTTTGATGGAGTGAGAAAGGAATGAGTAAGTATGTAGGTGATGAATGTGTAAGGGAGGTGAGAAGAGACTAGGTGTACCTTGCCAAAAAGTGGGCACCAATAAAAAATTCATATCTCACCGCCATTACCTCCAAAAATTCTCAAAAATTTGAGCATATTGCTGAGCTCACGAGCTAACTTTTGTCTCTTGATGACCAGTCCAAATTCGGAGTGGAGGTGGGTGCAAAAACTTCAGCAGAATCATATATTTTCTTAATTTTCAAAATCTTTGTGTGGGTCCACATTGGTGAAATTTCTTGATTGCTCCAAGAGTGAGCCCCCAATACATCATATCCTGACCTTAGAGACTCAAGTGTATGTGGACACTTGCATGGAGGAGATTTTTTCCATTTTATAAAGATATAATAAGAAAAAAACAAGCTAGTACTTTAACTAGTCAACATATCATGATAATATGGTTATTATGATAGGAAAATAAAATAAACAAAGAGATCTAATTATGAATAAAAATACTAAAATAAAATATATAAAAATAATTGATATATGAAAAACTATTTAATAAAAATATATTAAAAAAATATTTAATATTAAAAAATATATACAAAATTACTAAACTATGGAAGTCAAAAGGGAGGGAGACCCTCATTATTTTAGGGTAGATGAGAGAATAAAAGATGAAATAGTCTAAGGGAAAAAGTGATTTAGGTAGTAGGCTTTCTACACGGTGTGGTTAGAAATATGAGGGCATAGGATTTACTTATGCATGGTGAAGTTGAAGCATATGTACAATGATGGTCCAAAAGTATTACGAAGAAATAATAATAATAATAATAATAATAAATAAAATATACTTAGGTTTTGTAATACACACACCTAATGAAGTATTTACATAATTAGAGAAAATAGAGACCTACATATTTAGGCCCTTATATGAAATGAAATATTTACACAAAATGGGCCGTAATAATTTTATTTATTTTTGATAAGTAGCTAGCAAAAACTTTTTTTTTAATAATATAAAAATATATAGAAGATATGGGTAAAGTCCCTAATGCACACACACCTATTTACAGTGAAATTTACAGTGCAAAGGTATTTATGACAAAGAGTTTATGTGATTTTCCTTGGCCGAGGTAGCTCCCTATGGTAATGTGGATAGTCGAAAAAACGGCTATCAGTATTTAAAAAATGAGTTAAAATTTGAGTATTTTAAATGCATGCTTACATGCACATGCTATATGGATTACATATAGTGACCCCTTCGAGGACGTGAACCAGCTTGTGTAATTCAGTAAGTGTACTATGATACCATGCCTATAATGATTAGTTGTAAATGCACTAAGATGCCATGTCATTGAGTGTAATAATCTAGTAGGTGTACTATGATGCCATGAGTGACTCATGGAGGTGAGTACACCTTCTATAATCTAATAATTTTACTATGTTGTCCTATGATGCCATGCCAAGAATGGCATTTATCTCCTCTACCTTTTTGTAACTTCCTTTCTATAATAGAAAATTTATACCCTTATACATATCCATTCATCTCCCAACTTTTTATAACAAAAAGTGATACCTATATAAGAAATTTTCTACCTTTATTTACTCCATCATTGTGTTACATACACAGACGTGTCTAATGTGTATCAACAAGTTGTGGTTAGACCCACTTATTTAAGCTTCTACTTTCTTGTGTGGATCATCCTTTTCTACTATCCCATGCAAAACTCTTTTATCTTATTAATTGGGAGTTAATGTCTTTAAGGTGAGATAGGGGGATTACATTCTAGAACTTTAATGGTTTTGGGCTCAAAGAAGTCTCATCAATCATCTCATCCATGACCAAATATTCATTGACTTCATGTACCATTGATGGAGGCATTTCTTCCTCATTTCAAACATGCGGGCTCCACCCTACTTCTAGCATGGAGGTCTCTATAGCCTCTACATAGTTGTCCACTCATCACACACATAGTACTACTAAGGAATAGACTCCATCATAGTCTATGATGTGTCTCTTCCTGAAACGGGATATCCGCTTCTTGAATTCTAACTTGATGATATCCGGATCGTAAATTGGTTTTTGTAAAGTACATTGCCCCTTGGAGTTGATAAAAAAACTCATCTATTCATGGAAAAGGGTAATTATTCTTAATCGTGGTTTGATTCAAACCACGGTAGTCTACACAATCGCATAAACCCATCTTTTTTCTTCACCACAGTAGAATTGGTGAAGCCCAAGGTGAAGCACTTGGTCAAATGAATCCACTTTTAAGGTATTCCTTCTTTAACTGTCATTCGACTTCTTGTTCTTCCTTAAAACTAACCTGATAAGGAGGCTTACTTACTGGCTTTGAGTCAGGCATCATTGTAACAATTGCTTTAAGGATTCATTAACTTTTTTATTGTTAACATACTTTGATTGAAAAGAAGTCATGTAAACACTATGCTCACTTAAACCACTTATGTTTTCACATGTGGAAAAAGAAATGACATCATCAAGTAGCATGTAGAACAAAAAGATGTTTTCTACTTCATTAGCTTGTACAAGAAGATTAAGTTCCATAGAGTATATATGAGGTGAGGAGGATATACTATGTTCACCTTGCAAGTGAACTTTCTTACCATCTACTTCAAACTCAAAAGAATTATGCAAATAACTTCTAGATAAATATGGACCAATGTTATATAACCACTCTCAACCTAGAATAACATTCGCTCGAGTGATATGTATAACTTGAAAATCTAAATGCATCTCATGACCTTGAATTACTAATGGAACATCACAAACTACTGTATCCCACACATCTTTATCATAGACGTTAATCAAAGAAACCACATACTTATGATCACTTGGACTTTGCGATAAATTTAATTTCTTGACTAAGGTATACTTCAAGAAATTGTGCATGGTAGTATCATCAATCATAACTCGTACTTTGTGACCTTTAACATGACCTTGCATGCGAACCAACTCATATGGTCCAAATGTTGACGCCCACATTGATGACGTGACACAACACGCATGAGTAGAATCAGCATGATAAACTTGAACCTCTTTAAACTTACGGGAAGTCTCTAGCGGAAGCACTTGAATAGTGTGCACTTGCTTTTCTTTACTTTGATCACATTGGTTTTTCTCATTTTCTTTTAGCTTGGGACACTCTAGTTTACTATGACATTTTTCCATGTAATAAATACATGAATTTTATTTTGTAGCTCTTTCAAAATCATCATGCTTCAAAAACGTTTTTGGTCCTTTAGACTTCTTAGATTGGTCATTCTTTTGGTTAGGTCCCTTTCTTTTATTTTAATCTTGATGCTTGGAACCCTCGAACACACTACATGTCTGTTGTGCATTCTGTGCACGCGTTTTCTTTCCAATAGTGTCGTTGAAAATTTGAGCAAACTTAATTGCTTCTTCTAAATTTTTTGGCTCATTTTTTTAAACTTGATTCTTATAGTCCGAATCTAATTCACGAGAATAAATCCATGAATTTTTTGAAAGTCATCCATACCTTTCAACTTGAGAATAATTTCTCAATAATTGGATGTATACTGAGTCAATGTAAGATTTCTCATCTCACAATTGTCCCATGCTTCCCAATTATAATCCATCTCATCCTCTAGAAGAAATTATTTCATGAATGCACTTTCAAATTCAGCTCATGTAGTAGGCTGATTTCTGGACTCCAAGCTCATCCACCACTTTTATGCTTTACCTCCTAGAGTTAATGTTGCTTTAAGCGCGTGTATCTCCTATTATGGAGTATGACGCGATCCATGCAAGCCCTACCACTTTTGTAAGAAAGTGTTGAGGACCACATTCTTATTGTGTTCCTTCTCCTCCCCATTAAAGGTTAGAGGTTTCAAATCTTTTAGAATAGCAACAGCATCTCTAGAGTGAGATGTACCGACATTCATGTTGCCCCCTTGGGTGGGAGCTACGGGCATCCCTCCCACACTGAAGCACTTAAAATGGTAGAAGCTTGCATTTTATCTCTTAACTCTTAAAGAAATAGGAGTATCTTATCGTACTTGGCCTCAATGTCCAAAGTACGGGACTTTAGAGCCTTAAACTGTTTAGTGCTAACCAAATTATCATCAAGTAGATCATCATCAGTCATCGCAAAATCAAGATCAACCATTGCCTTCTTCCTGTCTGACAAACGACTTAGATCTCCACTTACGGATTCATTAGGGTTATTAGACTCCATACAAACCCTCTAAATGCAATGCAAAAGAATAACACAAGCATCAACCTCAAGTCCAAGCTCTAGGAAATCAATCGAGTAGTTAGCTCGAAGTGGAATCAACGGTGCGTTATGAAAAGCTGAGAGTTGTCGTGGTGAAACACCTCTCGAGCTTTATAAGAACAACCGAAAACTACTCTAAGAAAAGCTAAAGGTTGTCGTAGAACATCTCCAAACTGCATGAAAATAGCCTCCCGGTCTCTGCGGGAGCAAACTCTTAGACACTTGTATACAAAGGCTTAAACCTTAATAAGGTTTTGTTTTTTTTTTAATTTTTGACATTTGATGAAGCTCTGCAAGGTGGTGTCTTCAAACTCTCTTGCAGCTTTGTTTTCTTCCCAAAGTTGGCTGGTGCTGTCAGCTTTTCTTTCTTTTTTTTCTCTCCAAAAGAGACGTCTGTTATGGTGGGTGACTATCAGCTATTTAGAAAGCACAGGTGATTCCGCCAAGAAAATCATCTAACGGAAAAGTTATCTAACGAGTCAAGACCTTAACTAGCTTTTCTATTCCGACCAAACCCATAGGTCACATGGCCAGATAAAGGAAGGGACTTGCACTTGGTTCATAGAAATCACCGCTTTTTTCTCCTTAAGCAAGGCACAGTCACTAATTCTTTCCCACATAACAAGAATCTGTTTAGGACTTATTCTAACTAATGTAACTTGAACGTATCTAACTATATCGTAGGAATCTGTAAGATTCCTCCCCAGCCTTTCAAGATGTCCAGTATCTTCCCTTGTAATCAATCCCCTCTTCAGAAATATAAAAGATCTTGTTTCTACCTGTTTTGGCCTAGAGAGAGAAAATATTCTAGAGAGAGGTTATTCACATTTTGAATATTTTTGGATGGAAAAATATCTCTTCTTAAGTTCAAAAAGATTTTCAGAAGGTGCATTAGAAATCAAGTATAATCTGTTCAAGAGGCCTTATCCTAGGGGTCCAGATTTTTAAAAAATTTTAAATTAAGGTTTTGAGGGGCCAATCAGATTCATCCAAATGTGTGGAGAAGATAAATAGAAGAAATAAAGAAAATCCACCCAAAAATGAGTAAATACTCACATAAGATGAAGAGTGGACTAAGGACCAAAGAAATTACTAAAAAAATAGAATTTTGACACCTCACAATAGGAATTCCCCCTCATGAAGGAGGCACCTACTTCACATGTGTGGTGGAGTTTAAAAAATTGAGATATTTCATCTCTCCTCTCTCCTAATTCAAGTCTAGTTCCAAAAAGTAAGCTAAACTGACCTAAAAATGGTCAAAAATTGACCAAACTGATCTGGAAAATTCTAGAATCAGTTTGCTTGGTTAGAAGCTCACTTTTTCTTTTAAAATAGAAGCCTCCCCCTTTGTTGAAGCTTAATAGTGTTTTATGCACTGTTACTCTACTCCTCCCAAGAGCCAAGAACTGTGAATTTCTTAATAATTCACTAGTTTTTTATCATTCCCTCTTCTAAAGAATTGGTGGGTGGCCACTCTTGTTGCAAACAAGAGTAGATCCCTCAAACCATCAAGCCAAAGAAAAGCTCCCAGAATTTCATGTAAAGAAATCTTACTTTTTCTTATTCTTTTAATGGTTTTCTAAATTGTTTGTTATCTTAAAATGATAAACAGATATTATGCCTTCTTGGAAAGGCTTTCCCCCTCTCTCATTCTTAAAATCAGCCCCTCTCTATCCTAGTTAAGTGATCTAATTGTTGGAATTAAACTTTTCATATTGTTTCTCTCTTAAAAGTGAAAATTGATTAGTTTAGAATGCTTTAAACCAATTGGGGATAATTCATAAGTAGATTAAGGTTAGAAAATTTAAAAAATGGTCAGCCATACAAAGGAGGTTATGGCAAAATTTTCTAAAAATTTGTGAAATAAATTTCATCTTTTATTAATTTAAAAGAGTAATCCGTATCATTTGTGTATTCTAAAAGTGTCATTTTCATTCATGCATAGAAAGATGCATATTGATTATTTTTTATTATAAAAGAGTGATTTTCAAAAGAATTAAATTCTATGCATAGAATTTAAAGAGTGATTTTCAAAAAGATTAAATTCTATGCATAGAAAGATGCATATTGATTATTTTTTTATTACAAAAGTGTTTCATACAAGCCAAACCGGCTCTCTTATTCTTTTCCTTTATACTACCCCGATGATCTAGAATTTGGCCTTCCAGCCTCTACATGCTGGTGGGCAAAACCCTACGGGACCATACGGGACCATACACCTCATCGTCGGCCACTGGCGAGGACTCAAGCCGGCCTATTGCCCTCTCACGCTCCATCGCTCGATCCTCCCGCCCCTCAGAGGGATGTCTGCACACTAGGGTGGGCTTATTCACTGCGCTAGCCTGGGCCCTCAGAACTAGGCAGCATCATAATCTCTCGCCTCAATCGGTGAACCTTATTCTCCCAATGGTATGAGGGATACCTTGGGTCATTCCCGGGCTTTGCTAACGACACCGCCTGGCTACACAAGCACGGAATGGAGTTAGCATCGAAGCCAGGAAAAACTTGCACTCTTTAAAGATAACAATTTCAATGCAATTTATTGAATACAGCATCACACAATTCGTAACTTCATACAATTTTATGTCATTATTTTAAAAGGAAAGGATACACATTTACTAACACTAATATTAAAAAAACTCTTCTTTAGTTGGTGTTCTACTATCGCATGGACAGTGGTGGGCTCTTCTTCAGCCATTTCTAAGGTCGGTTCTTCACTTATAATACAGGCAGTCCTATAGCAACTGCTCCTCCGTGGCCTCTGCCAACGTCTATTGCCTCTTGCACCTTGGTGGATAAGGGTTCCACAGCCTTGATTTTCTCTGCCACCTTGGGGAAATGATGTTGCCATCTTGGGACAGTTGGCCCTAAAGTGTCCCAGCTCATTGCACTCAAAACACAGAGGGCCTTCTCTCTGGAAGAAGCAACATACGAGCAGGGGACAAAAGAGTTGCTTTGTTGCCCTCTGTTGTAGTAGGGGAAGTTCTGTTGGGGTTTCTTGTAGGGTTGATCTTTAGGTTTTGCCTCTCAGGGTAAGATCTCTTTTGAGGCTTAGGTTTGTCAGTCTCAATTCTTTCATAAGGGGCTTTGCTCGTATGAGAGCATCCTGTAATGAGCTTGGCCTGATTGCTTCAAGGCAGGAATCTAAGGGTTCATTTAACCCTTGGCAGAAATGAGCCACTTGCTGGGAAGTAGTCATAGCTGGGGCATACTTCCGAAGAGTGATAAATTTGGAATAGTAGTCCTCAAGAGTTAAGCTGCACTGCCTAAGACAAAAAAACTCATTCATCTTTATGGATTCATGGGAAGGGGGAAGATATCTTTCCTTCACGGCCTGCTTGATGTCTTCCCACGTTTGAGAATGCTCGATGACTCCCTTGTCCACGGCACCACTGTTTCCACCAGAGTTTAGCATCTCCGATGAGGCGAAACCGTGCAAGCATAGACTGATTTGCTACTCCAGTACCGGCAGCAGAGAAATAATCGTCCATCGCTTCAATCCAGACTTCAGCATCCTTCTCAATTTTTTAACCTTCTCCTTTAAAGGAGGGAGGTTGCATTTGCTTGAGCAGGAGCTTCTTCTCCTAGATATCAGTGTAAAGAGCATTGGGAAGTAGAGGGTGGTCGTCTTTCAAAAGAGTTATTCTCATCAATTTTTATTTTATGCATAAATAGGTGCATAAAGAATTTATTTTTACTTCAAAAGAGTTATTCTCATAATTTTTGATTTTATGCATAGAATGATGCATAAAGAAATTTATTTTTATTTCAAAAGAGTTTTTCTCATTAAAATTAAATTTATGCATAAAAAGATGCATAAAAGATTTATTTTTATTTCGAAAGTGTTATTCTCTTTAAAATTGAAATTGTGCATAAATAGATGTGTAAAGAATCTTTATATTAAAAAAAATTAAGGATTCTCTTGCATTTTAAGAATGGATGTGATGAGATGGGATGTGAATCAGATAGATGAGAATGAATAGAGAATAAATGTGATGAAAATTGAAGTAATGAGAATGAGAGGTAGATATATGTGATATGAATCAAATAGATGAGAATGAATGGATGGATAGATGTGATGAGAATGAGATAGATGTGATCAGATGGGATGCGAATCAGATAGATGGGAATGAATGGATGGATGGATGTGGATGTATGTGAAGAATAGAAGTGGATGTATGTTAAAGAATGGATGTGCATGGGTGTATGTGAAAGGATAGATGTGGATGTGTATGTGATAAGTATGGATGTGGATGTATGTGAAGAATAGAAGTGGATGTATGTTAAAGAATGGATGTGGATGAGTGTATGTGAAAGGATAGATGTGGATGTGTATGTGATAAATATGGATGTGGATGTATGTGAAAGGATAGATGTGGATGTGTATGTGATAAGTATGGATGTGGATGTATGTGAAAGGATAGATGTGGATGTGTATGTGATAAGTATATATGTGGATGTAAATGTGATGGATATGAACGAGAATTGAAGCGATGAGATGTGAAGTAAATTGGACAGATATGAATGATAAGGGATGTGAATGAATGATTTAGGATGTGAATGAATGTGATAGCATATGAATCGGGATGTGAATGAATGATATAGGATGTGAATGAATGATATAAGATGTGAATGAATGATAAGGGATGTGAATGGATGTGATGTGATGTGAATCAGGATGTGAATGAATGATAAGGGATGTGAATGGATGTGATGTGATGTGAATCGAAATGCAAATGAACGATAAGGGACATGAATGAATGTGTTAGCATGTGAATCAGGATGTGAATGAATGAGATGTGATGTGAAATGAATGTGATAAGATGCGATGTAAACTGGATAGATGTTAATGTATGTGAAGCGATGAGATATATGGGTAGATGCAAGTGGGTGAGATCTGATAAGGAAAAATGAGAAAATAAGTGATGAGATAGAAAAAGATGTGATTAGATGAGAATGGGAATGCTTATGAAATGAGGTGGATTGATGTGCATGGATGTTTGAATGATGTGGATTAACGTGTGGATTGATGTGGATGGATGTATGGAAGATATGGATGGATGTGTGGATAATGTGGATTGATGTGGATGATGTGGATTGGTGTGTGTATGATGAGTGAATGATGTGAATTGATGTGGATGGATGTATGGATGAGGTGGATTGATGTGTGGATAATGTGGATTAATGTGCATGGATGTTTGAATGATGTGGATTGACGTGTGGATTGATGTGGATGGATGTATGGATGATGTGGATTGATATGTGGATGATGCGATTGGATGTGATTTGATGTAGGAATGATGTGATGTAAGAGGGATCGATGATGAAAATAAAATTGTGGTAAGATAAAAAATAGATGGGGTCTAATGTGAAAGGATGCGGAGTAATGAGAAAAGATAGAAATATTGTTGGAACTGTATTTGTTTGTGAAATGTGTTTTTAAATGACTGTTTTATGTCAAGACTGCTGGGGAAGCATTTTGACCGTCTTGTGAATGAGGTCGTGCAGACCTATCTGTTAAAGTTGCAATTGCTGAGACGGAGAGTCATCAGAGGACGTTTTGTGTAGCAAGGTCGGCTGAGATCTTAATCAGCCTCGGTTTGATTAAATGGTGAGCTTCCGGTACAGTGGATGAGGGACCAAGGAAGCGGCCTGTGAGTGAAGTGCTAGGTGACCTGTGAAGGATCCTAAAGGGTGCTGACCATATGGTGCTCGGGCTCTGGGTCGCCGAAGATACCCACGAGTATGTCGGGGAAGATATTGGAACAAGGAGTAACAATTGTTTTCTGAATTCGGGCATGGATCTGGTTGATTGACCTAGTCCATGGCTCTTTTATATGGATCTGTTGGTTGATCTTGCTGCTCTTCAACGGAGATTCCATCTGGATATTTTTATGTGATTATATTGTCGGGTACTATGAGCTAGGAACTATTGAAAAGGCCCCTAAGTGAACAGGCGGTGAGCGTTCTGGTTGCCAATGATGCCATAGGTACACCGATGAAGGAAGGAATTGGAAATTAGGATTCAACTAGATAATTAGAGGATTATAATCAGTAACACTATGGTTTCATTAAATGACTGTTTTAAAGATTGTTGAATCTATGAAGAAAGCAAGTTCATATTGGGTGTGTAAGTGGTGTGACTAGTTTTATGTTTGTATGAATATCCGGCTAGGGGACCTGGGAACTCTTTTCCCTAGTACCCGAGACAAAACCTAACCAAATTCCTGGCTAACCCATGGGACTAGGCTGGACTGATGGATCCGTAAATCGAGACTCAATTCTGTATAGTACGATAGATGAGGTAAATCCTGGATAAAAATTGATCTATAGAAGAATCAGTGGTTGTGTCTCTCAATGAGGAAAAAAGCGTTGGTCTCTATGATCCAAGTACAATCTTTTCCCTGATCTAATTGAGGGTGGGAGAGGCACTGATGTGTGGATAGAAGTGGGAGCGACCTCTTCTTGAGTGGGATGGACTCAGATCAGTTCAATTAATTGAGGCTTTTGACTACATTAGAGAAAAGTTATCCTGGAGGAATCACCCGTGCTTTTCGGGCAAGGGAAGTTTTTTCGAGTTCTATTTTGGAAGAACCGACGGATTAGTCTCTTGTCTGGATATCCGTGGGTGAGGCCCCGAGTGTGCGACCCTGCCCCATGCAAGAAGTGCTACTTCCACTGTTAACACCCCCAAATTTGTTGCGCAGTGGGGTCAGGGATCTTACAGCTAGTATCAGAGCAAATTTGGCTAATGAGGATCAACTGAGAAGCCAAAAATGTCAAAAATTTATGAAGAAGCAGTAAAAGGTTGTAATTGTGTGATAAAATTCATACAAATTAATATTCAAACTAAAATTCGTAAATTGGTAATTTGGCCCTCAGATGGAAGTACTGCAATTGTATGGAATCCCTGACTTGCTTGAGGCCTAGACATGATGGTATTTACCTTATAGTTCCAAGGACCGTGACTACCCATATATACCGAGGGTATAACTGCAGCTCTTTACTGGCAGTATATACGAGTAAATCTAAGACTTGAAATTGTAAGCATTAACACTATCTAGATAGTGAATTTGAATGTGGTTGATATGATTTTAAATTCTGATTGAGAACTGATGAGTTGATTTGGATTCTGATTGAAAAAGGAATTTTTTTGAATTCTGGCTGAATTGTAATAACTAAGCAAAACCACAATAAGGATGAATGGGACGAGTCCGTGTGATAATGTTCGTAGATGGAATGATGTTAATGACTTCAGCAAATCACTATGAGATTAGTGGATTGTGCTGACAGATTGCTGTTGTTAACACTTGACCCAGTGGATCAAGTTAAGGGGTGTCAAATTAAAACTCTGTAAAATTGAAAATTTCCATGGTGGCGGACTGTTCTGATAGAAATCTCAATCTAATGGACCATTATTGTGATAAGGATTGAATGTTACGATCTGAGTGAATTATTATCTGATGATGAGTTTTATATAAGGGATCTTTATCCCAGGATTCTGTTGGGTTCTCCAGACTATAAGGAACCCAGAATTAGTTGGATCTTAAGGAAAAGAATTCTCCTCTAGTTTTGCGAGATGAGGACATCTCACGTTTATTAAGTGGGGTAGAATGTAAGATTCCTCCCCAACCTCTCAGAATGTCCAGTATTTTCCCCTGTAAATCAAATCCTTTTTCAGAAATATAAAAGATCTTGTTTCTACTTGTTCTGGCTTAGAGAGAGACAATGTTCTAGAGAGAGGTTATTCAGATTTTGAATATTTTTGGATGGAAAAATATCTCTTCTTATTAAAATAAGTTCCCCCGAAACAGAAGTTCAAAAAGATTTTCAGAAGGTGCATTAGAAATCAAGTATAATCTGCTCAAGAGGCCTTATCCTAGGGGTCCAGATTTTCAAAAAAAAATAAATTAAGGTTTTGAGGGGCCAATCAGATTCATCCAAATGTGTGGAGAATATAAATTAAAGAAATAAAGAAAATCTCCCCAAAAATGAGTAAATACTCACATAAGATGAAGAGTGGACTAAGGACCAAAGGAATTACTAAAAAAATAGATTTTTGACACCTCACAATGGGAATTCCCTCCTCATGAAGGAGACGCCTACTTCACATGTGTGGTGGAGTTTAAAATTATCAAAAATTGAGATATTTCATCTCTCCTCTCTCCTTATTCAAATCTAGTTCCGAAAGGTAAGCTAAATTGACCTAAAAATGGTCAAAAATTGACCAAACTGATCTGGAAAATTCTAGAATTAGTTTGCTTGGTTAGAAGCTCACTTTTTCCTTTAAATAGAAGCCTCCCCCTTTGTTGAAGCCTCCCCCTTTAAATAGAAGCCTCCCCCTTTGTTGAAGCTTAATAGTATTTTATGCACTGTTACTCTACTCCTCCCAAGAGCCAAGAACTGTGAATTTCTTAATAATTCACTAGTTTTTGACCATTCCCTCTTCTAAAGAATTGGTGGCCACTATTGTTGCAAACAAGAGTAGATCCCTCAAACCATCAAGCCAAAGGAAAGCTCCCAAAATTTCATGTAAGTAAGAAATCTTACTTTTTCTTATTCTTTTAATGGTTTTCTAAATTGTTTGTTATCTTAAAATGATAACAGATGCTATCCCTTCTTGGAAAGGCTTTCCCCCTCTCTCATTCTTAAATTCAGCCCTTCTTTAGCCTAGTTAAGTAATCTAATTGTTGGAATTAAACTTTTCATATTATTTCTCTTTTAAAAGTGAAATTTGATTAGTTTAGAGTACTTAAAACCGATTAGGGATAATTTTTAAGTAATTTTAAGTTAGGAAAAATTAAAAAATGGTCAGCCATACAAAGGAGGTTATGGCAAAATTTTCTAAAAATTGGTGAAATAAGTTTTATCTTTTATTATCCAAGTAAGAATAATCCCCACCAATTGTGTATTCTAAAAGTGTAATTTTGATTTTATGCATAGGAAGATGCATAAAGAAATTTATTTTTATTTCAAAAGAGTTATTTTCATCAATTTCAAAAGAGTTATTCTCATTAATTTTCATTTTATGCATAAATAGATGCATAAAGACTTTAATTTTACTTCAAAAGAGTTATTCTCATCAATTTTGATTTTATGCATAGAAAGATGCATAAAGAAATTTATTTTTATTTCAAAAGAGTTATTTTCATTAATTTTCATTTTATGCATAAGAAGATGCATAAAGAAATTTATTTTTATTCAAAAGAGTTATTTTCATCAATTTTCATTTTATGCATAGGAAGATGCATAAAGAATTTATTTTTATTTCAAAAGAGTTATTCTCATCAATTTTTATTTTATGCATAAATAGGTGTATAAAGAATTTATTTTTACTTCAAAAGAGTTATTCTCATCAATTTTGATTTTATGCATAGAATGATGCATAAAGAATTTTATTTTTATTTCAAAAGAGTTTTTCTCATTAAAATTGAATTTATGCATAGAAAGATGCATAAAAGATTTATTTTAATTTCGAAAGTGTTATTCTCCTTAAAATTAAAATTATGCATAAATAGATGTGTAAAGAATCTTTATATTAAAAAAATTTAAGGATTCTCTTGCATTCTAAGAATGGATGTGATGAGATCGCAGATAGATGAGAAGGAATAGAGAATAGATGTGATGAAAATTGAAGTAATGAGAATGAGAGGTAGATATATGCGATATGAATCAAATAGATGAGAATGAATGGATGGATAGATGTGATGAGAATGAGAGGTAAATAGATGTGATGAGATGGGAATGAATGGATGGATGGATGTGGATGTATGTGAAGAATAGAAGTGGATGTATGTTAAAGAATGGATGTGGATGGGTGTATGTGAAAGGATAGATGTGGATGTGTATGTGATAAGTATGGATGTGGATGTATGTGAAGAATAGAAGTGGATGTATGTTAAAGAATGGATGTGGATGAGTGTATGTGAAAGGATAGATGTGGATGTGTATGTGATAAATATGGATGTGGATATATGTGAAAGGATAGATGTGGATGTGTATGTGATAAGTATGGATGTGGATGTATGTGAAAGGATAGATGTGGATATGTATGTGATAAGTAAGGATGTGGATGTATGTGGGAGAATATATGTGGATGTAAATGTGATGGATATGAACGAGAATTAAAGCGATGAGATGTGAAGTAAATTGGACAGATATGAATGATAAGGGATGTGAATGAATGATATAGGATGTGAATAAATGTGATAGCATATGAATCGGGATGTGAATGATTGATATAGGATGTGAATGAATGATAAGGTATGTGAATGGATGTGATGTGATGTGAATCAGGATGTGAATGAATGATAAGGATGTGATGTGATGTGAATCGGGATGTGAATGAATGATAAGGGATGTGAATCGATGTGATGTGATGTGAATCAAAATGTGAATGAACGATAAGGGACGTGAATGAATGTGTTGGCATGTGAATCAGGATGTGAATGAATGAGATGTGATGTGAAATGAATGTGATAAGATGCGATGTAAACTGGACAGATGTTAATGTATGTGAAGTGATGAGATATATCGGAGATGCAAGTGGGTGAGATCTGATGAGAAAAAATGAGGAAATAAGTGATGAGATAGAAAAAGATGTGATTAGATGAGAATGGGATGCTTATGAAATGAGGTGGATTGATGTGCATGGATGTTTGAATGATGTGGATTGACATGTGGATTGATGTGGATGGATGTATGGAAGATATGGATGGATGTGTGGATAATGTGGAGGATTGATGTGGATGATGTGGATTGGTGTGTATATGATGAGTGAATGATGTGGAATGATGTGGATTGATGAGTGAATGATGTGGATGGATGTATGGATGAGGTGGATTGATGTGTGGATAATGTGGATTGACGTGCATGGATGTTTGAATGATGTGGATTGATGTGAATGGATGTATGGATGATGTGGATTGATGTGTGGATGATGCGATTGGATGTGATTTGATGTAGGAATGATGTGATGTGATAGGGATCGATGATGAAAATAAATTGTGGTAAGATGAAAAAAAGATGGGGTCTAATGTGAAAGGATGTGGAGTAATGAGAGGATAGAAATATTGTTGGAACTGTATTTGTTTGTGAAATGTGTTTTTAAATGACTGTTTTATGTCAAGAATGCTGGGGAAGCATTTTGACCGTCTTGTGAATGAGGTCGCATGGAGACCTATCTGTTAAAGTTGCAACTACTGAGACAGAGAGTCATCAGAGGACGTCTCACGTAGCAAGGTCGGCCGAGGTCTTGACCAGCCTCGAACAATTGTTTACTGAATTCAGACATGGATCTGGTTGATTGACCTTACTGGTCCTCAACGAATGAGTCCATGGCTCTTTTATATGGATCTGTTGGTTGATCTTGCTGATCTTCAACGGAGATTCTATCTCGATATTTTTATGTGATTATATTGTCGGGTACTTTGAGCTAGGAACTATTGAAAAGGCGCCTAAGTGAATAAGCGGTGAGCGTTCTGGTTGCCAATGATGCCATAGGTCCACTTATGAAGGAAGGAATTGGAAATTAGGATTCAACTGGATAATTAGAGGGTTATGATCAGTAACACTATGGTTTCATTGTCTCTTGTCTGGATATCCGTGGGCGAGGTGTGGGACCCTGCCCCGTGCAAGAATTGCTACTTTTGCTTTGTTGCGCAGTGGGGTCAGGGATCTTACAGCTAGTATCAGAGTAAATTTAGCTAATGAGGATCACCTGAGAAGCCAAAAAAGTCAAAAATTTATGAAGTCTAAGCAGTAAAAGGTTGTAATTGTGTGATAAAATTCATACAAATTAATATTCAAACTAAAATTCGTAAATTGGTAATTGGGTCTTCAGATGGAAGTACCGCAATTGTATGGAATCCCTGACTTGCTTGAGGCCTAGACATGATGGTATTTACCTTATAGTTCCAAGGACCTTGACTACTATTAGACTAAGGTTATGTAGAAGGGGTAGAGAAGGGTGTGAGTGTGAATGGACTTAAGGTCCACTTGCTCAATACAAAATGCCTCATAGCTCTAACTTTAAATAGGTGAGCAAGTGGACCTTAAGTCCATTCACACTCACACCCTTCTCTACCCCTTCTACATAACCTTAGTCTCTTAATAACTACTCGTATATACCGAGGGTATAACTGCAGCTCTTTACTGGCAGTATATACGAGTAAATCTAAGACTTGAAATTGTAAGCATTAACAGTATCTAGATGATGAATTCGAATGTGGTTGATATGATTTTAAATTCTAATTGAGAACTGATGAGTTGATTTGGATTCTGATTGAAAAAGGAAGATTTCTGAATTCTGGCTGAATTGTAATAACTAAGCAAAACCACAATAAGGATGAATGGGACGAGTCCCTGTGATAATGTTTGTAGCTGGAATGACGTTAATGACTTCAGCAAATCACTGACTAGTGGATTGTGCTGGGTAGATTGCTACTGTTAACACTTGACCCAGTGGATCAAGTTAACGGGTGTCGAATTAAAACTCTGTAAAATTGAAAATTTTCATGGCAGACTGTTCAGATAGAAATCTCGGTCTAATGGACATCCCAGGATTCTGTTGGGTTCTCTAGATTATAAGGAACCCAGAATCAGTTGGATCTTAAGGAAAAGAATTCTCCTCTAGTTTTGCGAGATGAGGACATCTCACGTTTTCTAAGTGGGGTAGAATGTAAGATTCCTCCCCAGCCTCTCAGGATGTCCAGTATCTTCCCTTGTAATCAAATCCCTCTTCAAAAATATAAAAGATCTTGTTTCTACCTGTTTTGGCTTAGAGAGAGAAAATGTTCTAAAGAGAGATTATTCAAATTTTGAATATTTTTGGATGGAAAAATATCTCTTCTTATTAAAATAAGTTCCCCCGAAACAGAAGTTCAAAAAGATTTTCAGAAAGTGCATTAGAAATCAAGTATAATCTGTTCAAGAGGCCTTATCCTAGGGATGCAGATTTTCAAAAAAAATTAAATTAAGGTTTTGAGGGGCCAATCAGATTCATCCAAATGTGTGGAGAAGATAAATCGAAGAAATAAAGAAAATCCCCCCAAAAATGAGTAAATACTCACTTAAGATGAAGAGTGGACTAAGGACCAAAGGAATAACTAAAAAAATAGAATTTTGACACCTCACAATGGGAATTACCCCCTCATGAAGGAGGCACCTACTTCACATGTGTGGTGGAGTTTAAAATTATCAAAAATTGAGATATTTCATCTCTCCTCTCTCCTAGTTCAAGTCTAGTTCCAAAAGGTAAGCTAAATAAACCTAAAAATGGTCAAAAATTGACCAAACTAATCTAGAAAATTCTAGAATTAGTTTGCTTGGTTAGAAGCTCACTTTTTCTTTTAAATAGAAGCCTCCCCCTTTGTTGAAGCTTAATAGTGTTTTATGCACTGTTACTCTACTCCTCCCAAGAGCCAAGAACTATGAATTTCTTAATAATTCACTAGTTTTTGAACATTCCCTCTTCTAAAGAATTGGTGGCCACTCTTGTTGCAAACAAGAGTAGATCCCTGAAACCATCAAGCCAAAGGAAAGCTCCCAGAATTTCATGTAAGTAATAAATCTTACTTTTTCTTATTCTTTTAATGGTTTTCTAAATTGTTTGTTATCTTAAAATGATAAAAAGATGCTATGCCTTCTTGGAAAGGCTTTCCCCTTCTCTCATTCTTAAATTCAGCCCTTCTTTATCCTAGTTAAGTAATCTAATTGTTGGAATTAAACTTTTCATATTGTTTCTCTTTTAAAAGTGAAATTCGATTAGTTTAAAGTGCTTAAAACCAATTGGGGATAATTTTTAAGTAATTTTAAGTTAGAAAATTTTTAAAAATGGTCAGCCATACTTAGGAGGTTATGGCAAAATTTTCTAAAAATCGATGAAATAAGTTTTATCTTTTATTATCCAAAAAAGAATAATCCCCACCAATTGTGTATTCTAAAAGTGTAATTTTGATTTTATGCATAGGAAGATGCATAAAGAAATTTATTTTTATTTCAAAAGAGTTATTTTCATCAATTTTTATTTTATGCATATAGGAAGATGCATAAAGAAAATTATTTTTATTTCAAAAGAGTTATTTTCATCAATTTTCATTTTATGCATAGGAAGATGCATAAAAAACTTATTTTTATTTCAAAAGAGTTATTTTCATCAATTTTCATTTTATGCATAGGAAGATGCATTAAGAAATTTATTTTTACTTCAGAAGAGTTATTCTCATCAATTTTGATTTTATGCATAGACAGATGCATAAAGAAATTTATTTTTATTTCAAAAGAGTTATTTTCATCAATTTTCATTTTATGCATAGGAAGATGCATAAAGAAATTTATTTTTATTTCAAAAGAGTTATTTTCATCAATTTTCATTTTATGCATAGGAAGATGCATAAAGAAATTTATTTTTATTTCAAAAGAGTTATTTTCATCAACTTTCATTTTATGCATAGGAAAATGCATAAAGAAATTTATTTTTATTTCAAAAGAGTTATTCTCATCAATTTTGATTTTATGCATAAATAGGTGCGCACATAAAGAATTTATTTTTACTTCAAAAGAGTTATTCTCATCAATTTTGATTTTATGCATAGAATGATGCATAAAGAAATTTATTTTTATTTCAAAAGAGTTATTGTCATTAAAATTGAATTTATGCATAGAAAGATGTATAAAAGATGTATTTATATTTCGAAAGTGTTATTCTCCTTAAAATTGAAATTATGCATAAATAGATGTGTAAAGAATCTTTATATATTTAAGGATTCTCTTGCATTCTAAGAATGGATGTGATGAGATGGGATGTGAATCAGATAGATGAGAAGGAATAGAGAATAGATGTGATGAAAGTTGAAGTAATGAGAATGAGAGGTAGATATATGTGATGATATGTGATATGAATCAAATAGATGAGAATGAATGGATGGATAGATGTGTTTGTGAAGAATAGAAGTGGATGTATGTTAAAGAATGGATGTGGATGGGTGTATGTGAAAGGATAGATGTGGATGTGTATGTGATAAGTATGGATGTGGATGTATGTGAAGAATAGAAGTGGATGTATGTTAAAGAATGGATGTGGATGAGTGTATGTGAAAGGATAGATGTGGATGTGTATGTGATAAATATGGATGTGGATGTATATGAAAGGATAGATGTGGATGTGTATGTGATAAGTATGGATGTGGCTATATGTGAAAGGATAGATGTGGATGTGTATGTGATAAGTATGGATGTGGATGTATGTGGGAGAATATATGTGGATGTAAATGTGATGGATATGAACGAGAATTGAAGCGATGAGATGTGAAGTAAATTGGACAGATATGAATGATAAGAGATGTGAATGAATGATATAGGATGTGAATAAATGTGATAGCATATGAATCGGGATGTGAATGAATGATATAGGATGTGAATGAATGATAAGGGATGTGAATGGATGTGAATCAGGATGTGAATGAATGATAAGGGATGTGAATGGATGTGATGTGATGTGAATCGGGATGTGAATTAATGATAAGGGATGTGAATGGATGTGATGTGATGTGAATCGAAATGTGAATGAACGATAAGGGACATGAATGAATGTGTTAGCATGTGAATCAGGATGTGAATGAATGAGATGTGATGTTAAATGAATGTGATAAGATGCGATGTAAACTGGATAGATGTTAATGTATGTGAAGTGATGAGATATATGGGTAGATGCAAGTGAGTCTGATGAGGAAAAATGAGGAAATAAGTGATGAGATAGAAGAAGATGTGGTGAGAATGGGAATGCTTATGAAATGAGGTGGATTGATGTGCATGGATGTTTGAATGATGTGTATTGACGTGTGGATTGATGTGGATGGATGTATGGAAGATATGGATGGATGTGTGGATAATGTGGATTGATGTGGATGATGTGGATTGGTGTGTGTATGATGAGTGAATGATGTGGATGGATGTGGATGGATGTATGGATGAGGTGGATTGATGTGTGGATAATGTGGATTGATGTGCATGGATGTTTGAATGATGTGGATGGATGTATGGATGATGTGGATTGATGTGTGGATGATGCGATTGGATGTGATTTGATGTAGGAATGATGTGATGTGATAGGGATCGATGATAAAAATAAAATTGTGGTAAGCTGAAAAGATGAGGTCTAATGTGAAAGGATGCGGAGTAATGAGAAAAGATAGAAATATTGTTGGAACTGTATTTGTTTGTGAAATCTTTTTTTAAATGACTGTTTTATGTCAAGAATGCTGGGGAAGCATTTTGACCGTCTTGTGAATGAGGTCGTGGAGACCTATCTCTTAAAGTTGCAACTGCTCACTCACGGAGAGTCATCAGAGGACGTCTCGCATAGCAAGGTCGGTCGAGGTCTTGACTAGCCTCGGTTTGATTAAATGGTGAGCTTCAGGTACAGTGGATGAGGGACCAAGGAAGCGGCCTATGAGTGAAGCGCTAGCTGACCTGCGAAGGATCCTAGAGGGTGCTGACCATATGGTGCTTTGGGTCGCCGAAGATACCCACGAGTACGTCGGGGAAGATATTGGAACAAGGAGTAACAATTGTTTTCTGAATTCGGGCATGGATCTGGTTGATTGACCTTGATGGTCCTCAACGGATGAGTCCATGGCTCTTTTATATGGATCTGTTGGTTGATCTTGCTGATCTTCAACAAAGATTCCATCTGGATATTTTTATGTGATTATATTATCGGGTACTTTGAGCTAGGAACTATTGAAAAGGCCCCTAAGTGAACAGGCGATGAGCGTTCTGGTTGCCAATGATGCCATAGGTACACTGATGAAGGAAGGAATTGGAAATTAGGATTCAACTGGATAATTAGAGGATTATGATCAGTAACACTATGGTTTCATTAAATGATTGTTTTAAAGATTGTTGATTCTGTGAAAAAGGCAAGTTCATATTGGGTGTGTAAGTGGTGTGACTAGTTTTATGTTTGCATGAATATCCAGCTAGAGGACCTGGGAACTCTTTTTCCTGGTACCCAGGACAAAACCTAACCAAATTCCTATTTGGATCCCATCACTACAGTGGTTGGGCGGTTGGCTAACCCATGGGACTAGATTGGGTTAGGCTGGACTGATGGATCCGTAAATCGAGACTCAATTCTATATAGTACGATAGATAAGGTAAATCCTGGATAAAAATTATTCGATGGAAAAGAATCAGCGGGGCGGCTGTGCCTCTCAATGAGGAAAAAAGCATTGGTCTCTAAAATCCAAGTACAATCTTTTCCCTGATCTGATTATGGGACTTATGGGTTCGATCAAATCAATTCAGTTAATTCAGGCTTTTGACTACGTTGGAGAAAAGTTATCTTGGAGGAATCGCCCGTGCTTTCTAGGCAAGGGAAGTTTTTTCGAGTTCGGTTTTGGAAGAACCGATGGATTAGTCTCTTGTCTTGATATCCGTGGGCGAGGCCCCGACGAGTGTGGGACACTGGGGACACCAGTTTATGAGAGCTTTTTCAACTCTCACACTAGCTATACCTAGCACTACAAGAAGGCAAGATGAGATCAGGTATACAAGACACCAAGCCCCAAACACCGAACAAACAAACATAAAAACTAAAGGTCTTGTCTTTCCTCGTTCATCTTAGTGAACTTTGCTTTAATGCAATTGTGGGTACCTGAATCTCACAACTCCTGATTCGGATACCTGAACCCTCTCACGTGAATCAGCTGATCCACAAAGATGTCCACATGTTATGGGCTACCACACCTCCTAGAGGGAACTCTACACATTCACCTAATGGATGAGTAATAGATCACAACCGTCATAGGGTACTTACCAATGCTTAGATCTCGAGTCCCTTGAGGCCTCCAAGCTCACTTGTCAAGCTCGAAACTCCAAGCTCTACCTCCACACTCTCACCGTGGAGTCGCTCATACCATTACATAGGCCAATCACTCTCTCTCTCTCACTCTCTCACACAAGCATAAGTACACAAGCATGAAAGAGGCACAATGCTAGAATGCTCTCACTCCTTCAACCTGTCTCAAGTCACAAGGGGAGAGCTATCAATAGCACAAAGGGGATTGTGTCTTTACATTATGAGAAAATGCCTTATATACATTTGGCCCTTATTCACACTTGGACGCCCAAAACTTACATACTAGGCCTTGGGTGGCCAATATCTCATAATGTACAACCTTTATAGTGCCTTTTCATGACACTTATTAATGTCCTCAATTGAGGATCATGTTGTTAATCCAAAATGGGATTAACATGTAGGTTCTGTCCTCAGAACTTGTTACCTAGGTCGGAAGACCTGGTCACCGAACTAATGTCGGTAGAAATTTTTCTTGGATTGGAGCTTCCGAAGTGTGCGGTGGAATGCTGAGTGTGATTTCCAAAATCCAATGTCCACCATGTCTTTGAATGTAACATGCATGTATGCTGGAAGACATCGTAGTTCGTGGTAGTACAGCATGATACCTCTGCCCGACGGCCCTTGATTCATGTCGCCGAACTTCAGGCTCTCTGCCTCAAAGCCATCATAGGATTCTTTTGGTTGATCTATCAGCACCACCAACAATTTCATAAATCTGACACTTTCTACAATGGTGGCGGGACCTAGTATTTTTCGCCATGCCTTGATCCATGTTAGCATCTACTGTCTTTGTTCTTGAATGTGGCCAAAAGTTGCTGGTGTGAAGATAGGGAAGTTGTAACACACATGTGAGTCTCGGTTTTTGGCCTCTTGGAATTCCAGCGGTGTCCACCTTCTCTTGATGGGCATGTACAATGGATCTACCCGCATTTTTGGTGGCGCGTTCATGTATACTTGGTTGTATTCTGGAACTGACAGGTACTCCTTCCTCCAGTTAGGTTGGATTCCAAAATTCGTCAATTGTGGGTTTTCTTCATTAGTGATGGTACCAGCGTAGCCACCTCTAGTGTGTACAGGATGTGTCCTTCTCCATCTCCTAAAATAGTAGCTGATCATGAATGACGTTATAATGCAAATTTTGAGCAAGTTACCCAATTGAGGATTTGCGAGCCTTGTGTGTTTTACAAAATTCACCCACAATGTACCCTCTCCAACCAATGGAAGTAATTCTTCTAAGTTAGGTCATGGGGCAAAGAGAGGAAATCGTACATTGTATTGCCTTGTTGGCGTGACTATTGAGTATGCCTCTGGCATGATTTGGTGGGTGGGATCAAATGGAGTAATCTACATGAGAACTTTAAACATCAGTTTTGGATTTAAAAGAGGGTTGCCTGCTCAAATGAATTCCTTATACTATGCAGCTGTCAAAGAATCCAAGAGATTATTTTCAATGAAAGGTTCAAGGTTATCTTGTGGAATGAGATTGCATACCTCCTGAGAGGTTGCCATGGTGGGGATGAGTGAGGTGCCAGTACCTCCTCAGGGGCGAGAGTGTTAGTGGAAAAATTATCTCGGGAGGAGAGAAAGAGGATAAAATACAATCAGCTTGGGAGGAGTTAGTAGGTGGCGGGTTAGGATATGGGTAAAGAAGCTTACTAGCTATATTAGAATATACAGGGTAAGTGGATTTTGAAAGTGAAGAAGAACTTTCTTCTTGACCTTGACCTATGCTAGGGGGTGGGTGGCTAGGCTTATGGGCTTTAAAAAAGGTTTGTATTTTGGGAATTTCTTCATCATTGATATCAGTAGTTTATGTGAGTGGCATAAAAATTATATCGTACATTGGTTAGCATGGCTTCTAAATGTTGGTGGATATTAGTATAGAGTTTAAGTATGCCAACAAGGTGATATAATGTAGACTCACATAGATTCAAATGTTGGTGAGTGTAATACACCTCCATCCACCCATGATTGATAACCCATTGGTAAGTATTTGCTACCACCTCGTAGTTGGCTGGCGTCTCTAGTATGCCATCTGGAACAAACAAGTCGAGTTTTTCGATACTGCTGTCTAGTATTTCTGAATTTTGGAGCACGCGACACCAACTATGAAGGTTTAGCACTATAGGATGTAAGGGATAGAAGAAGATGTCCATTGGGTTAGTTAATACAAGGTCGCCCCTTAAAATGCCCATGACTATGGTTGGGTCAGCATCTCTTTCAGTATTTTGTTTGATTAGTGTTAATTCTCCTAGGCCTATATCTTCAGCTAGGTTTATATCATACTGAAGTAGCAAGAGTGTTAGTGTAGATCAAAACAAAGAAAGAGTGTTTAATGGTTACACAGCCAAGCAGTTAAGAAGATACAATTTCTCCACAAGAATGTTGAAATTTGAGCATTGTGATGAGCTATGGTGGATCAAACACTAGAATCAACATCATTAACAAAGTGATTAGCAAATAATTAAGACGTAATTAGTGGTGGGTGGGTAATTACTAAATAGATTAATGTAGGCATGGATACTCTCATTAGGGCTATGCCTCAATTTATAGAGTTTACATCAAGCATCGAATCCCATTGATTTCTCCATGATTCACTCCCAGAATATCTCCACCTCTTGCTTGATTCTCTCCACCTCTTCTCTTTTCCCTGAATATCTCCCAGAATAACTCCACACTTCCTAAATTCTCTCATGCTACCCTTTATTCTCTCCCAGTAGATTATTCTCACCTTTTCACAGGTTCTTTCACATTTACTCAATCTCTTTTACAGCCTCTAACCAAGGGCTTGTTCCCGCACACACCCTATTCACTTGTATTTTCAACACCTCCCCTCAAGTGAATACTCTTAGTACACCTAGACCCTATACCAAGTTTGCCTCCCCTTACTTGATAGTCCGCGACCAGTGTCTACTCCTCCCCTCAAGTTATCTTAGCACACCTGGACCCTATATCAAGTTTCTTTCTTACTTACAGCCCGCGACCAGTGCCTCAAGTCCCTAAACTCCATAGTCCTTTTTGACACACTCTCTCTCTCTATGTGTCCAAGGCTACTATAAGTGCCCGCGACCTTGACTAAAGTGCTCACACATACATCTACCACGTGGCCTACATCATCGGTGGCTCAGAGGTGGTTTTACTTTGTTGGGACAGGTTACATTGGGTTGTGGGGTCTCTCTCTCTCTCTCTCTCTCTCTCTCTCTCTCTCTCTCTCTCTCTCTCTCTCTCTCTCTCTCTCAGAAAAGATGATTCGACTCCACTTCCTTTGAAGCCTCCATGAAGTTTGCCGATGTCGTTCCTTCTCCACTAGGTTTGCTGTAGCAGTCTCTCGCCATGTGTCCTGGCTTTCCACATTTGTGGCAAGTGAAGGTCCTTCCTCCTTCTCTGCCTCTTCCTCGTCCTCGTCCTCGAGAGAATCCTCCTCGGGTGAAGAATGCTTTTTCCTCTCCTGCTGTTGAGTCGAGCCCTTTCTTCTCTTTGCCTCTGCTCTCTTGCTCTAGTAGAGCTGCTTCTATCTCTTGTAGCTTCAATTCAGGTACATTCTTTAGTGTTGCTACAATGTTTTCATAATCACCTTTGTCCACACTCTTCAAAAGTACAGCTAATGCTTCATCATCTTCTACCTTTTTGCCAATAGCTGCTTAATGCTTTTATATTTGTTCAAGTGTATGATTAAAGGTTCACTTTCCTTCATGTCCAATTTGTAGAATTGCATTAACAGATTTATCTTTGAATTTTTTGCTTGTGTACCAAATAATTTATTGAGTTCATCCTATGCATCTTTTGCCCATTGTATCCCTGTGATGTGATGAATGATTTTATCATTTAAACTAAGTGCAATAAGTCCCAATGCTTTTTCATTCCTACTCTTCCACTCATTTTTCCCTCTCTCTGGGCATTCATCTCTCCCTTCAACTAATCCCCACAGATTTTTCCTCATCAGCAAATACATGGTTTTTGTCTGCCATGTATAAAACTACTCCCCATTAAATTTGGCTATTTCCTGTGCTGAACTTAGGGTGGTGATGTGAAGGGGGTCTTACCTCTTGATCCAATTTCAAGATTCAAGGGCAGTGTCTACCCTTTTACAACTCAATCTGGTGTTTAATAGATGATTACAACAAATTTATCAGCATAAAATCACCAGAAATTACACTAAATCAAGGGTAACCAATTTGTACGGGATGGTTGGAGTATCAAACCAACTCCAAATTGCAATCTAAAGTTATAGGGATCTGTATCAGATACCTAATGGTTAATTTGAATCCTCAATTGCACCAAAATACAGTGATTAGCACTGATTAATTACTGATTAGCAAATTAATGCTCTATTTTGTGTACAGAAAACAGAGTATGCGGGGAGTCCAGATCTGGTGCCTTAGACTTCAAATGAGCTCAAATGCTTTCAAAGGCATCAATAGCAATGAGTCTAGTAGAGGATTAAGCCAAGAAACACAAGATTTGACCAAATATTGAAAGCTTAATCTCTGCTTTACCAAAGTCACCTGCAGATTTGATGAAGAGCTTGGATCTCACTGTAGACTTGATAAAATTGAATTCTGTCTTCACCAGCTTGTAGAGCATGCTTGAATACACCTTGGGCTAGGAGGAATTAGAAACCTTTGATCTGTGCAAGTTGCAATGTCAATTTCACTCAGAAAGACAGGCACCGAGTAAAAACACGATTTCTCCCTCCTTCGCTGGCGGTTTGCTGCGCCGTTTTGATGGGCTTGAAGCCAAGTGAGTTGGCTACCATATGCTAGAAGGGTTTGCCTTTATTGTGAGTGTGCAAGGTGAATGGACTCCTCCACTGGCTGGGGGTGAAGGGGTGAAGTGAAAAATAACTAAAATTTTGATTATTTCCTAATTATCTACTAATCTTAATTAATTAGATAATGGGCTCATAAATCTGATAGATTCTAGGCATGGCTCTGATACCATGTTGAAATTTGAGCATTGTGATGAGCTATGGTGGATCAAACACTAGAATCAACATCATTAACAAAGTGATTAGTAAATAATTAAGACGTAATTTAGTGGGTAATTACTAAATAGATTAATGTAGGCATGGATACTCACAAACCAGCAAATTCTCATGAGGGCTATGCCTCAATTTATAGAGTTTACATCAAGCATCAAATCCCATTGATTTCGCCATGATTCACTCCCAGAATATCTCCACCTCTTGCTTGATTCTCTCCACCTCTTCTCTTTTCCCTGAATATCTCCCAGAATAACTCCACACTTCCTAAATTCTCTCATGCTACCCTTTATTCTCTCCGAGTAGATTCTTCTCACCTTTTCACAGGTTCTTTCACATTTACTCAATCTCTTTTACAGCCTCTAACCAAGGGCTTGTTCCCGCACACACCCTATTCACTTGTATTTTCAACAAAGAAACATGTTGATTAGGCAAAAACAGAGATTCAGACACAGCAGAAATGTAATGCACAGACAGAACTTTGACAGAGCAAGGTCACACAA
Source organism: Cibotium barometz (assembly GCF_041138505.1). NCBI lineage: Eukaryota > Viridiplantae > Streptophyta > Polypodiopsida > Cyatheales > Cibotiaceae > Cibotium > Cibotium barometz. Next base: position 21,674,209 of record NC_141080.1, on the reverse strand, counting down.
GAGATAAAACCCTAAAAATCTGCTTCATTCTCCTCTCTTCTTCTCTCTCATTACATTGCTTCCCCTTCTTTTCTACGTTGCTCAAAAAACGTTTCTCTTTCCCCAAAACGTTATTCTTGAGTAACCGTTACATATCTTAACTTCCAAGATCCCAAGAAAGTCATTATACATTCCTACCACCTTATAATTCTGACTTACTAAATATCTGACTCAGCAAATATCTGACTTAGCACATATCCGACTTACTACATATCCAACTGAGCGCACATATCCATCTTAGCAACATTCTGACTTAAGAGAACTATGCCTTCAACACATGGCACGTCCCGGTGGTAGATTTCGAAGAAATCTGACTCGGATCCACATATCCCTTGATCAGCTCAGCCACTTTCTTTATCAATAGCCTCCGATCACTTCTTTACTGCATCCGCTGCTTGACATTCGACTAAATCCGGCCCCGCCTCCTTGTCTTCAATCAGCACTACCACCTTCTCAACATCCTCCTTTCCGCATCCAATTTTCGCATCCAATCTGCATTATCCAATCCGCATTCCACTGCAACTCCGTAGCCATATGTCAGCATTTTTGCCTTGATAATCAGTCACATCCGCTGAATCTTCCACTAGAACTTCTGGCACAACATCCACCCATTTGACTGCTATCTCCTCAGCTTTATTATACTTTAAACATACAACTAGCTTGATAATTACTTTCCCCCCTGATTCTTCCAAAAGATGTAGCTTAAAGGCATTACAAGTGCATACCCATTGTGCATCCCTTATGAGTATATGAATACATGTGAACCACTTTAAGGCAAGATGCCAAGGCTGGGAACCTTTCATATAGATCAACATCCAATGTACATCATACAAAATGAATTTATGAAACCAAAATTCAATGAGTATGTCCATTCTCCAAGATAATGGAGTAGTCATGAGTAGAATCAATCTTTGGAACCTCTGCAAAATCAAAATCTGGTTCTGAAAATCAGATTTCTGGAATTTAGGCATCAAGACCTAAAAATCTGATTTTGGAATATCCACCTCCATGTGAAAATCAGCTTGATTCCATAAAATATTTGCATATTCAGTCTCGAAACACCTTTGCAAATGAGAATAATGCTCCCAACAAGTAAAGAAAACTTTCTTCAAATGAACAACAATCATCTCCTCTTCAAAATCAAGCATTTTGGGCATTGGTGACTCAAAACAACACGTTCCTTGAGATTGAATCATCCCACTCATCAAACTCTGCAATTTAAGTAAAAACAACATCCAAAACATAACATCTCTATCAAATCCACAAGGTTTTTGCAAAATCATGCATAAAACCCTCTTTGCATGATCATCAATCTGCAAAATTTAATTCAAACCATATGAAACATGGACAAATGAATCATCAAACTCATCAACTTGCATCTGTAAAAACTGATCTTCAACTTCTGAAATCAAAAATTCAGAAATTTGCTCTTCAGGCATAAAAATTTGATCCTCAAACCTTCCAAAATTAGAAACTTTTGCAACTTTTACAATTTTAGTCTTAGCAAACATGCTCATACAGCCCAAAAACATCTCCAAAATGATCTTCAACCACCAAAGTAAATAACACTTTAGACAAATCAGATTTCCTTTCAAAGTGACATAAGAAAGGTTCAATGTTGAAAAACACTTTTGCAACCATCCAAGCTTGCTTCTTCAACATTTGCAACATCTGTAAATGTGAATCCCTCACTTCAGAACCTGATTTAGGCTCCAAAAGCCTCTATTCCTGATTTTTCCTATTCATGAAATTGCCAGTCCGATCTATTCCAGTTGAGCCATAAGGCCCTTCAAATGAGAGATAAAGGCTCCAATGCCGTCTCCCTCTTTGAGCTCCTATCTAAAAAATTAAATTTTAAGTGAGATCTTGGAATTCTTACCATGAGCTCCATAGAGCTTGTCAAGCTCATCCCATTTCTCCTTTGCAATTGGAAGTTGATCCACATGGTGAATAAGAGCCTCGTCAAGATGGAGCATGATGCTGGCTTGTGCCCTCACATCATCTTCAATATCTTCAGCCTTAGTTCGATCAATAACCTTAGTGCCAGAGATGAATGGCCAAAAACCTTTGGACATCATCTTATACTTGACAAGAACTTGCCAAGTGTGGAAGCCCTCTCCTGAGAACTTCTTAATTTGGGTGTTTTCCTTTGACATTGGGTATTGAAGGGAGATTACAAGAGTGTTAATGGGCTGATTTATGAAGAAAAAACCAGAAAATTTGTGATGTTTTGGCTTAAGTAGAAAGAGAATGGCTTATGAGAGTGCAACAACCCTTAATCAAGCCAAGGATGTTGCATAAAAAGAGATTAAGTTGATGACCATTCCACTGTAGTAGCAACAACAATAGAGTTAAACATAGTTGCCAAGGGTATGATTAGATGATTGTAACAACTTGAGCTCCCTTATCATTCAAATTGATTGATCTCTGAATTCAACCCTCTTTGCACATCCTCTAGTTTGATTTCCATGAATGCCAGTCAAGACTAAAGCTCCGAGAGTTGGATCTTATGCCATAGCCTTAGCCTCCATGTTTGCTGTCCATTTCTTATTCTGTGATGGTCTTGATCCCCATATTAGATGTGGTAGTGTACTGATGTTGATCTTTTCGCAAGCTTAGAAATTTGTTATTAGGACACTAATTAATTCCCTATTACTTTGTAATCCATGTATGCATCACTATTAGTCACTAATCATTGAGATTAGTAATCCATGTATGCATCAGTATTATACAGTAATCATTTTGGTGCTAATCATTGAGATTAGCACCAAAATTTATCAATATTGCACACTTGTACCATGATTTCTTTGACATGCATTGAGCATAACATTTCTTTGAAATGCATTGAGCATAGCATTGTTTGTATAAATCTGCACCTTTCTTAATAGAGAGCATGCACTAAATCTTTGTTCTCCCCACTGTTTTTCTCCCTTTTTGAACCTTTCTTGCAAACTTTGCTTTGTTGAGCAAGATTTCTTGCATAATATTCAAGAAATTGTAAAAGTAAGCAAGAATAGAGTAAAGTTTGTCTTACTATTGTAGATTTTGTACCAAACTTTGATGAATCTTGAACACAGCACCAAGATCCTGAACTTTGCACACTTGTCTTTGGAACTTTACAAATTTGTAGCAAGAATCTTGTAAACTTCACTTTGCATGGTACACTTTGTCTAAATCTCTACCAAAATTATAAACTACACATAAATCTGCTCTAATATGCAAACAAATTGCAATCTACACACCTTCTTAATAAACTATGCACTAAGGTTTGCACCCCGCTCTTCCCCATACTATCGTACCCAAACATGCTCTGATGGTGACCAAACTTTGCAAGCATGTGGGGGGACCCACCCCCACATGCTTGCCATGTTTGGTCACCATTGGAGCATGTTTGAGTTAGCAATTAGCACCCCCAAGTGAGGATTTTGCAAGTCTCTTTGTGCTCAAGAGACCATTGAAAATCCCGCTCTTCCCCATACCATCGTACCCAAACATGCTCCAATGGGGACCAAACTTTGCAAGCATGTGGGGAGAACCCACATGCTTGCAAATTTTGGTCCTCATTGGAGCATGTTTGGGCCATCAATTCACGCATTGCAGATTTTTCAAGTCTCTTGGTGCATAAGAGGCCATGGAAAATTCCGCTCTTCCCCATGCCATCGTACCCAAACATGCTCTAATGGTGGGGACCAAACTTTGCCAGGCCGAAGCCACGCCCACATGCTTGTAAAGTTTGGTCCCCATTAGAGCGTGCTTGGGTAGGATGGTATGTGAAAGAGCAGGATTTTCCATGGCCTCTTATGTACCAAGAGACTTGAAAAATCAAGTTTGGTGCTTGGCTCAGTAATTAGAGCCCAAGGTGGATTTCTCAGGTCTCTTGGTGCTTAAGAGGCCATGGAAAATCTCGCTCTTCCCCATACCATCGTACCCAAACATGCTCCGATGGGGACCAAACCTTGCAAGCATGGGGGGGGACCCCCACATGCTTGCCAAGTTTAGTCACCACATCAGAGCATGTTTGGGTTAGCAATTTGTGCCCTGTGCGGATTTTTCCAAGTCTCTTGGTGCTTAAGAGGCCATGGAAAATCCCGCTCTTCCCCATACCATTGTACCTAAACATGCTTCGATGGGGACCAAAGATGCATAAAGAAATCTATTTTTATTTCAAAAGAGTTATTTTCATCAATTTTAATTTTATGCATAGAAAGATGTATAAAGAAATCTATTTTTAGTTCAAAAGAGTTATTTTTGTCAATTTTGATTTTATGCATAGGAAGATGCATAAAAGATTGATTTTTAATTCAAAAGTGTCATTCTCATTTAAAATGAATTTATGCATAGGAAGATGCATAAAAGATTGATTTTTATTTCAAAAGTGTTATTCTCCTTAAAATGGAATTTATGCATAAATAGATGCGTAAAGAAATCTTATATCAAAAATAAAAATTCTCTTGTATTCTTTAAATAGATATAAGGATGTGAAACAAATCAGATGGATGAGTAATTGTCTGGTTCTACCGATTCCAGTGGTAGGGTGGTGGCTAACCCATGGGTTGGATGGGATTAGGCTAGAATCAGTGGAGTTTTAATAATTAAATGGAAATAATAGGAATACGCTTAGAATTCGAGTAGTTAAATAAAACCCTGAAGAATTTCTCAAATGAGTAGATCAACGGCTGTGCCTGATTTCGGTTAGGAAAAAAGCGTTGATTTCCTCAGATTAAGTCAGTGATAGTTTTCCTTCTATCTGGTTTAATCAGGTGAAGGATAGTTTAGTCTCTTGACCCCGTTAGAAAATTCGTTAAGAAAATAAAAAAGGTGGAATCATCCTTGTTTTTTGGGCATGGAAAATTTTCCCGAATTCGGTTTTTGGAATGACCACCAGATTAGTCTCGTGTCCGGACATTCGAGGGCGAGGCCCCGAGTGGGAAACCCTGCCCCGTGCAAGAGGGAGCTACTTCTGCTACTAGTAGCCAGGACCCCGGTGCGTAGCTGGTTCCAACATTAGGAGCCACTCTTGTTAAAGACTTGCCCTCTCCATCGAAGAACCTTTGTGATGGGCTCCCTAAATCAGCCATATCTCCAAGGAAGGAACCAGTCCCAAATTTACATATTGTGAGTCCTTAAACTATAGATTTCCATGAAGGTGATCATTCCATTTATCTAAGGCTTGGAATGGGGGCCACATCTTTTAAAGAAAGAGCCACCTAGAAATACAGCCACTGTGTCTCAAGAACCTCTTCTATAAATGTCAACACGGAAGTAGTAAGATCTCAACCACAAAACCTCATCTATAATAGCCACTCCTAGAAACAATTCTCAATCACCAATGGTGGCTCCAATGGTCAAACCCATGTCTCACAAAAAACCCAAGGATGAAAATTCTACTACAAGAAAAAATCCTGGATCAACATCACCAACAAAAGAAAAGACTCACACCAAGGGATCATCATCATCAATAGCCCCTCTATTGCCCACCTCCATAACCCTTGACCATAACAACCAATGTTATCACTACTGTTTGTAGATCAATTTACAAAGAAAAATCTATCATCATGACCTCGTCAAAATGATAAGTCCTCTTACCAAAGTCCCAAAATCTACAATAGCAAACGAGGTTGAATCCATAATTGGATATGGTAAAATCCAAAACATAGCCTCTACATTGGCAAGCCCTCCTTTATTAAAAAGACCCCAACCTCGTCAATGCTACCACCATATCCCATTACTAAAGTCTCACCAACTCATATATCAAAATAGGTAAAAAAAAGCTTCAATTCCAGTAAGAAAATCTCTGGCAAAGGCCATCAAGATATTTCCAAAGCATCAAAAGGTGGGTGGGGAAAAGCGACTACTTCAAGCACAAGGATTCTATGAGGGTAACAATCATGTTTGGCTACCTAGTCAAACTAAGTTGCGTTCACATAGAGGAATTCAAAGGCTTAACAAGAAGAAGAAAATAATGCAACCTTAATCATGGCATTCAAAGAAATTACACAAGAAAATGCTAGTAAAGGAAGTATGGATTCAAAAAGTAATACAGAAAGCCCAAGGTTATGTGAAGGTACAACCCAATCATGGCATTCAAAGCACTTACACAAGAAAATTCTAGCAAAGGAAGTATGGATTCCAAAGATAATACTACAAGCCCAAGGTTATCTTGAGACTTCTTCGAGTAGTACAAAGCATCATAAATCTTTGGGATACAATTCAAGTCATCAAAAAAACTATATTTGAAGGTATTACAAAGCTTCATTGCTACCAATCAAACCTAGCAAGAGAAGTATATCAGTCTAATAAATTTGGTACGCATGACTTCACGATCCTCGAAACCAAGGGAGACTCCAAAAACCATAACAAAGTTTGCACCATAGACTTTTGGTGCTGTGCAATGTTCCTAGCAAACCGCAACACCCTCGTGCGGTCCACTTGTGGTATGGAGAGGTCATTATGTGGCTTCCCACTCATCTCAGCATGGAAAATTGAGCCCTGCTAATACTACATGCAAAAACAAAATTGTCGATCTGGGCGACAAGGTTGTGCGAATCCCTGACTTCTAGCTCTTGGGCTAAGAGGGGCATCCTCATCAAGTTGGATGGGAACCTTGATAGAGAATAAGTATCGTGCCAATTTGGAAGCAATGATTGTGCCCACCATGAGGAGTTGGAAGCAATGATTGTGCCCACCATGAGGAGTTGAGTTCTTGTGTGCCCTCAAAGTGCTTGTACAAAATGGACAAAAAGAGAGAGGGTGCTCGTTTATAGTGGCCAATGTAATCATTACACAAAACCCTAGTTTTTAGAGAAATGTCACACACCTGGGTTTTTAAACACAAAAGATAACATGGTTTCATATTAGACAAAAAGAACCACGTACATTCTCAATTATAACACTTGATTACATTCAATAAATAATATCCCCAACTACACATCAACCCTAGGCCTCATTCAAGTCTATAGGGACCCATACTTTACCAACCCTCCTAAGTGTAACCCTCCATGCTCTACATGACATGCAGGTCCTGTCCCTACCCTCCACCTTGCTATTTTCTGACCCTTACTTTTCATTTTGGCAATTTGGGCCAATTTGGACATTCGAGCCCTCTCCCTTGAAAGGTTTCTTCCAAAGGTATAATCGAAGAACCAATCAAACATTTCTTTAAGATAGTTTGATTGAGTGGTCCTGACACCTCCATGTCTTGTGTTCTTGAAATAAACCCCCCTTGCATAGTAATGACTTTTCTCCATTCCTTGGGTGCTCCACATGTCAAGCAAGCCGTAGGCATTCATGAAATATGCAGCATGAGTGTACAAGATGTGCTTGCAGATACCAAAAAAAAAACACACTCAAGAAAAGTGCATTAGAAGAAGAAATCTATTTTGCAAAACCTTTAAAAGCATTATATTACCATGTAATGCACAATATTCGATTCACCTCATGTGGACCATGGCTTCAATGAAGCTTTACAACTCTGCTTGAAATTGTTTGTGATTTTCATCTGTTGTGCTGCTTTGACTCATCAACTGCACTACCTTATTGAAATTTGCCCACACTTGCTCATGCAAAACAACAATGTTTGCATCCAAGAAGTCCAAAGTAGTACAAGCACAAAGGTCTTTCCATAGCTCCCATCTCTTCGCAGGAACATTTTCACCTTCCTCGACATGTTGCCTATCTGCATTTCTTTAAACCTTGTCCCGTTTGTTGAAAGGCTTCTGGAGAAACATTCTCACCTTGCCTCCACTCATTAAAACCGTCTAAGCAACCATATGTGAAACTCCAGAGGTCTTTTGGTTAACTCGTATCTCCACGTTGCCCCCATGGCAAACCAATGTCATTTAAAATCTTCTCCACTCTAGCAATCGCCTCATCCTGTTGAGTTTTACAGGCATAGTGATCGCATAGTCTATGTGACACTTTAAGAGGCGGTCAAAGATACGCATGAAAGCATACAAAGTATAAAAATGAACATTCCTAAGAGGGAAAGGAATTATGGGGTTCCAACTATTATCCTTGAAGTCCTTATTTGGAGGAGTTAACATAGGTAATGAAAGGAAACTACCGTCAAACTGTCCATCATAATTTCTTGTTTCCTTGCATTCCTCTTCATCATTGGTCGTCCCCCTGGGTTTCCTCTTGGTTTTTTGTTTCAATCCATGCATGCACCAAGGGCATGGGTGAGTTGTATTTGCACCTTGAGTGCAACCCAGCATACACTTTATTGTCTTCAAATCTCTACCAAGATGCCAATCAACATCAAAGCTCCCTAAACCATCAGCATCCAACTTCTCACCCTGTATTTGTGACTTTATCACATCACTAACCCAAGGCAACCTCTCAAAGACCCATGTTAGCACCTCGTGTGTCTCCTTGGGAACCTCAAATGCTCCTATAACCACCATATATATTTCTCTAATTGAACACTAAACCATAGTTTAATGTGTGAGATATTGTCATTCCCTTGCTCTTGAAAATCAATTGTGCTCTCTCCCTCATCATCGGGCCCTTCTGTAATAGTGGTAGCAGATGGAGACTTAAAGGCTACCGCCATAGCGAGGTTCATGACTGTGACACTCATTCTCTGTAGCCTTCTTCCCTTCACACTTTGGCACTTATCCAACTTCAGCACAAAGGAGACCTTGGAACCTATAAAACACGAAAATCAAACAAAATGTTAAGTCATTCCCTATAAATGAGCACAAACCTAATGCGTGCAAGGTTACAAAACCTACTTACATCTAGAAGGAAACCCATAGAACAATATCATTGCCTTTTGTAGCTTTCGCATTTCAACAAAAATGTTGTTGAACTCATTGAATTCGAATGAAACATTACCATCTGCAGTCTTCTTCTTTCCCCATGCTACAATGCAAGGTGTATCATTGATGTGGTAGTAATCCCCAATCTTGCATTTTACATGTTCATTTCTCACTCCCTTTGCTAGACGAACCCTCTTTGGTGGTGGGAAAAGGTTGTGCATGATACCTTTCTTACAAAGGGTGTCTCCTAGCAATTGATGATCTTTATAGCCCTTCGTGCTAATGCCTACCGCATCGCATGCATTAACAACATCAACACTGCTAATACTTTGGGAAAGCTCTTGTATGATTTCATTGGAAATAGCCATACGTATCTTCTTGCAAACGGGGATCCCTAATTATTTTAAGCACATGCTCCCTCGTTGTGAAAGAGCACAAGAGCTCATTTTACAATCTCCAGTTTGATAAGAACCTGTGGCATCTTGAAGAAAACCTCTTGTATGATTTCATTGGAAATAGCCATATGTATCTTCTTGCAAACGGGGATCCCTAATTATTTTAAGCACATGCTCTTGGAGCAGTTTTTTATATTTTACACATGTTTAGAGCATAGCTAGGATCAAATCTAAGCTATATATGTAATCATTGGTGATTAGTAAGCTTCCAAAAATCCCTAGGAGCAAGCGGTGCTAACTGGACAGGTTCTTGGAGCAGTTTTTTATATTTTACACATGTTTGATTTGGAGCCATACGAGGTGTTTGAATGGATATGAATCTTAGAAAATGTATGCACATGAGTGTGGAGAAGATTTTGCTACATTTGTTAGAGTACATTGAGCAATAAGGAGCTGATTTGGAGTAGATTAACAGAGATATTAACCTGTAGAGCATCACTAAAACACTAATTACTCTCTCCACTTTCAACATTGGGCTAATTTCTCGCATACGAAGTTAGAGGACATTGATACAAAGCTAATGAATTCCTGGGCCTTGAATTTGGATCTCATTTGAAGCGATTAGAGTGGTATTAATGACTGTTAATCACTATTTACATGTTTACATCAAAATAGAGAACAACTTTTGGCAAGTGTTTGGCATGTAATGAGGTCGGATGATGCCCGTATGCAACATGGAGGATGTATGGATGTAAATGTATATGGTTTACACTTGATTTTATCATTTCTCAGTGATTTAAAGGATTGGAAGTCTTGGCAAAACCCATCATAATAGGGCATAGTGGATTGTTCATACATAGTCGAGCTCAAATGCTACTTGGGTGAACTGTTATGCAAAGTGTAAGCTAATTGGAGTGTTTAAGAAAGTGGAGGATTGTTTTGGATGCATTTCTCAAATTTTGTGAGCAACACCAAGTTATTTTCAGCTTATGTAAACAATGGTTTTGAGTCCTGGATTTTGTCACCAATAAAAATTGTGGAATGTGCGAACAGCATTGGTGAAGAAGTACATGTATGTATGTGTGTTTGAGTTGATTGGTTGAAACACTTAGTGAACATTGTGCATAGCAAAATGAGTGACCGTTCATACAATATTGTTGGGGAAAAGCTTGATAGACACAACTTCCGGATTTGGATGTACCACATAACAAACTTCCTTAAAGGCAAAGGACTATGGATCTTGGTGACAGGCGAGGAGACAGAGCCAAGGGTTCCCGCAGCACCCGCCCAGCTTACAACACATAGGAATTGGATAGAGAGGGCTTTCAAAGTGCTGCATTATTTCTCAATTTGTGTGATACATACCATGTTATGCCATATTCAAGACACATAATCCCAAGGATGCATGGGATACATTGGTGAAGTTGTATGATACGACTACACAACCAAAGAAGATGCAATTGAAGCAAAAGATACATGGTGTGTTTCGAAACAACAGGAGTATAAATGATTATGTACAGGAGATCAAAGAATGTGCTGATACACTTGCTTCCATTGGTGCCCCCATGGAAGATGATGACTTGGTTGCCATCACATTAAATGGTTTAGGAAAGGATTACAAAGCATTTGAAACCTCTATCAGGGTTAGAGGTGGAGACTCCCCAGATTTTGATGCACTGATTTTGTTGCTTATTGTGGAGGAGATGAAACTTGGTCTTGGTGCCTCATCTAGCAGAAGTGGACATGCAAGGGACCAAGCACTCTACACTCATAGGTGCTAGAGGTAAGGGGAGAGCTAGTCCAAGAGGACATATAGGTGGACATGGTTGGCATGATAGGCAACCACACTTCACAGCCATCATTTGGTGCACATGGTGGTAGAGTTTTTTACCCTCATGCTAGAGGGAGGTTTGGATCTCGTGGTAGAGGTTGATGGCAACCACAACAACAAAATATGCATGACATTGAGTGCCATTATTGTGGCAAACTTAGACACATGGCTAGAGATTGCTACAAAAAGAAAAATGATATTCGTGGTGGTAGAGAACAACATGGAAATTATGCATCATCTAGTAAGTGAAGGACACGTATATCATTTATTTGCCATGAAGCATGTGATGGGTACTATGACATCTTGCAAAGAGAGTGATGACACATGGTACATGGATTCAAGAGCATCAAACCACATGACTTGTCATGAAGAGTGGTTTGATAATATGATGCCAACACAAAATTAGGGTTATGTTGCTATAGGTGATGATACTCAGCATCCTATTAAACATGTTGGTAGTGTACCATTGAGGATGCATGATGTCAGGGGGGTAAAAACTATGTCTGAGGTGTTGTATGTGCCATTGATTACAAAGAGTTTGGCATTAGTGGGACAAATGATTGAACAAGGATTTCAAGTGAGATATAATGAACATGGTTGCTTTGTTAAGGATTTCAAGCATGGATGCAAATTGATTACCAAAGTTCAAAAAGAAGGAAGATTGTTTAAACTAGATGCAAGCATTTCAAATTGAAGTCAGCCATGTTTTCTCATAGTCGTGGGATAGTGCCAAACATTGAAGTCAGCCATTCCAAATTGAAATCAGCCATTCCAAATTGAAGTCAGCCATGTTTTCTCATAGTCGTGGGATAGTGCCAAACATTGATATTTGGCATAAAAGGATTGGTCATGTAAACATTCAAAAGCTAAAATCTATGCAAACAAAAGGCATTGTTGGTAGTCTACCTAGATTCAAATATGATGGGAGTACACATGTGTGTAATGCATGCCAATTTGGGAAACAAGCAAGGTTGCCATTTCCCAGGGATAGTCAAATGAGTAGAAGACCACTTGAGGTTGTGCATAGTGATATATAACATTTATTGATGATTTCAGTAGGATGACATGGATCTATTTTTTGAAAGAGAAGAGTGAAGCCTTGGGCAAGTTCAAAGATTTCAAAGCACTTGTGGAGAATCAATATGGCCATTGGATTAAGTGTTTAAGGACAGATGGTGGTGGTGAGTACATCTCACATGCATTTGATGCATTCTTGAGAGACCATGGCATTAGAGGGCAGCTTACATACAGGTACACTCCTCAGCAAAATGGAGTTTCTAAGAGAAAGAAATGTGTGATAGGTGAAGTGGCAAGAGCACTCATGAATGAGAAGAGTATGCCTTTGTATTTTTGGGTAGAAGCATGTGCCATAGCGGTGTACATATTGAAAAAGACACCTACAGCTGCCATACATAAGAGTACTCCTAAGATGAGAATGACAGGCTTTAGGCCAGACATTGGGCATCTCGAAATTTTTGGATTTATTGCCTATGTATATGTACCAAATGAGAAGGAAATTGGACCCAAAGCCTAAGAAGTGCTTATTCATTGGTTATGCACAAGATAGAAAGGCTTATAAATGTTACAATCTAGAAACTAAATAGGTGCTAATTTCTAGAGATGTGGTATTTTATGAGTTGGTAAGTTGGTACACAAACAAAGATGATGTTATGGTGGATGACATAGATGCAGATGTGCATGTGAACTTGCCAAAAGAGAGGACTATTTAATTAGTGGAAGTGATAATGTAAGTCCATGGTCAGGAAGGTTGAGACATGGTAGTGTGAGCACAAGTGAAAGTGTTGTTGACAAAGGCAAAAAGAGGGTTGAAGGAATTGGTATAACAGGTTATCAGTCATCTAGCTCGGAAAGCTTAGATGAAGAACTTGGCATCCCAGCCTTACGTACTCTAGGTGTAAGGCAAGAGAGATGTGTTCACATGCTAGAGCACAAGGTGTACAAAGTGATCCATAAGTTTTAAGATCACAAAGGATTAGGTATCCAGTGGAGAGATTGACATATGATGGGTATGCAATGCATTATACATACATGACATCAATGATAAAGCATGTGGAACCATCATGTTTTGGAGAAGCTATTTGAAAGCATGTATAGGAGAAAGCAATAGACGAATAAAGAGATACCTTAGTACACAATGATACATGGGACTTGGTTGCATTACCAAGTGGAAAGAATGTCATTGGTTGCAAATGGGTGTATAAAGTGAAATGTAAGGCAGATGGATCAATAGAAAGGCATAAAGCAAGGTCTGGATTATGATGAGACATTTAGCCCCATGGCTAAGATGGGAATAGTGAGATTTGTGATTACATTGGTTACGTCAAATGGTTGGGAAAAGCATCAAATGGATGTAAAGAATGCATTTCTAAATGGTGAATTTCAAGAAGAAGTGTTCATGGAGCAGACAGAAGGCTATGTGCATCCCAAATACCCTACACATGTATGTAAGTTGAAGAAGTCCTTGTATGGATTTTGACTATAGAGCAGCTAGGTAAAGTATGGTGGAGGGTTCCCCCATAGCCATAGCTATGGTGGAGCTAGGCGCCACAGAGGAAGAGCCTGATGGAAAGAGATAGAAAAAAAGTAACCTACACCTCTCTTTTTTATAGCAAGGGTAACATTTTAGGGTTTACAAGCATACATAGGCGTCTAGTTTTCCATCACTTTGGTTATTGAAGGTATGAATCCCTCTCTTTTTTTTAAAAAAAACATACATGCATACATGTATGTGTGTGTGTGTGTGTGTGTGTCCATAGATATATGTATCTACATGCATACATACATATCTCTCTCTCTCTATATATATATATACAAAGAGAGAGAGAGAAAAAGAGAGAGATATTGATCTCCTTACCACCTCCATCCTAAGAAATATACCCCTGATATCAAATATAACACTCACAACACTAATAATTTACATAACACTTTAAGGTCTCCCTCCCTCTCTCTCTCTCTCTCTCTCTCTCTCTCTCTCTCTCTCTCTCTCTCTCTCTATATATATATATATATATATATATATATATATATATATATATATATATATATGTTTAGTATTTTTGTGCCAAGCAAGATAAATAAATAAAAGCAAGTCAAAAGTAAACGTTTGTTTATCCAAATGTCCAAAAATAACAAATAGGAACTCACCAACACCCGCCGTCCGCCACCTCAACAATTAGAACCACCTCTTGAGCAATGACAAGGCACTCTCTTTTGTGGATCCACATGGTATCTTTAGCTAAATGCAAGTAGATTTATACACATGAATTCAATAATACCAAAGAGAGAAGCATCAATGTGAAAGATTGCATAAAAAGATAGCATAGATTACATGTTACATCATTGGAAACATTCTCTTCATTAATACAGATATATCTATGAATGTAGTCTCCAGTGTTTGTAAGCTGCTATCAATAGCTTGTTCTCTACCTTTTGGGCATAGATTAAATTTATATCCTACTTTATGCCATTTAGAAAACCTCCTTTGTAGACAACAGTGGTTGTGTGAAGACTTCGGTTGAACCTTCTATGCTGCTTTCCTGTTCCATATAATGATTTACACACACTTTCACTGCATGAAATGATCTAACATGTGACATAGCAACGTACAACTATCCATGTGTGAATACTTGTGTGGCCAAGTAAAGTCCCAATATAGTCAATGTTTGTCTTTGGGACTTATTTATTGACATACCAAAGGCTAACCTTATAGGAAATTGTCTCCTTCTCATGTCAAAAGGCAATTGCAGCATAGTAGGTATGAATGTTATCTTGGGAATAAAGACCCTATCTCCAATGTTTGTACCTGTAATGATTTTTGCTTCTATCACCTTTAAGTGAAATTGCTTGCATATCAATCTGGTACCATTACAAAGTCCCTACCTAAGGATCTAAATTGTGGAGCAGCATGATAGGAGCATTAATCTTTAGAATCAAGCGATGAGGAGGGTAACCACCACCCAAGTTCAAACTGTTCAAGTACTCAATTGGGTACAATATTGCATCATTCTCGGAAGAAGCAACCGAATCAGCACTAAGGTATTCTCTTTCAAGACCAGGCAATACACTTAAGGCTAGTTCATTAACCTTATCAACCTCTAGATTTCATGGTGCAAGTATAGCACGGTCTTTAAAGAAGCATCCATATTCCTCCACCCTCTGCTGAAGATCTTTGTGGAGTTCCCATGGATCAACATTTGTGGTGGTATTACCACTCTGCCTTCATTGTTTGGATGGCCTATAGAGCTATCTCGAATTTGTAATGTCCATTTGACAAATTCTTGTTATGTACAATCATAAGCACTCTACCTAACCTGTATGTTTTGGGTGAGGTTTAGAACATTCACATATCTCCAAATATGTGACCGGCAATAACGTTGCATCAACAATGTCCTCACGTGATCCCTTTGGCACAACCGATAAGATTTGCCTGAAGTCACCACACCCAAGAGCATAACTTTCCCACCAAACACTGTATCACTCTGCATAATGTCTTTAATGTCATGTACAGTGCTTCATATGTGTACCGATGCATCATTGGAGCCTCATCCCAAATAATTACCTTGCAAGCTTCAACACCTCCGCTAATGGGCTTGAGCACCAATGTAATTTTAAAACGTGAGTGCACTATACGACCATTTGAAAGTAACACTACACAACTATTCCAAATGATGCACATGCCAATGCAACCTGATTCTCTCCACGTAATCGTGACAGCAAGGCATTATAAAGATAGTTTTTTCTTGATCCACCTGGTCCATCAAGGAAAAAAACACCACCCTGGTTCAAAGAAACAGCCTCAAGGATAGTGTCAAATGCTCTTGATTGACAACTATTTAGACTCCTTTCCATGGAAGCGAACAAATCAGCCTGCTAAACAGAATCAAACATCATCTCTTCCATCAGCAAACCATTGTTGACACTAGTAACACTTGATCTATTGGCAATAGGCAACCCTTCAAAATCATGCAACCGCTTTCCATACTGTTGTAAGAGGTCTTGCATTTGCAACAGAGCTTGATTCTTTGCCATAGAATGACAAACACCAACATCTGTACACCCTCTGTGCTCCAAGGAATGGAAAAAGTTATCTGAAAGCTCGGTGGAGAATTTATTCCAAAGGTGTCCAGGGGATATAGGCTGAAAAAAACCATTATAATGACAAACAATTGACGCAGCTGGAATCCTGTTTTCTAAAATGCAGCTTCTTGGAGACATATATACCACTCCTCATTGCTCTCTAGCATTCATCTAGCTTCACATACAGCCTTAAAACAAGGATATAAATGTCCATTGAGCATTCGTAAATCCTCAAAAGATTTACAACCTTTGCACACAGTAAGTAACATGCGTAAGTAATATTGCTTACCTGCACTCGGAGTAACATTATACATACGTCAGATCACATTTCCCCTTTTCCTTTTAGTCCATGAGCACAAAGCTGAATTCCACACCCACTTGCAAGGGAAATCAACATATAGCAGGCTACTTGCATCCGTATACAATTGATTAGCTTTGAACCATTCAGTCAAAGATGTTCTTTGGTTTCTATCACATCTAATCACATCACGCAAATCATCCTGATCATTGAATATCACATTGTTGTGCATTAGGAGATGGACATGCAACCTTTGTATATCAGGCTTTTCATCATGCAAATCATATTGGTATATGCGCCAGTATGCCTCTGATGTAGACATGTACCGCGCATCCAAATATTGACTAGCCTCATCAATAACCCCGTGTGAGTCTTGTAACTCTATAGTAGCTCTATTATGTCCTTTGTATACATACTTATACAAATACTTTACGGCAGTAATAGTAGAGCATACTTCAATATTAATATGGGCTTTGTATCTCATAGATAGAAGGGTTATATGGAACAACCCATCGACTATCCACCCTTTGATCCTTTACCTGCATGAAACTACCATCATCTCTCCGCATGTAAGTTGGATATCCATTGTTATCAACGCTAGTAGTCTCGAAAAAATTCCAAGCGTACCGATGTTTGCACCTCCTGTTAACCATGCAAGGAGAGTGAATATTTAGTTCCCCACATGGTCCATGGTGACTAATTATGGTGTGCAACCTAGGAAATATCACCTTATCAGGAAGTTCAGCACATACCAACATATCATAGTGTGCAATCTCTGGTTTACTTCCACTTTCTAAGATCAATAATATATGTGCATGTGGCAAGCCTCTTTTTTGAAATTCAATAACAGAAACAAATCCCAACACCTTTCCAAATATTGCTTTTTTTAAACCAATAAGTGCATCATTTCCTTATGTTTCTCATAAAAGACATGAGCTGTCAAGTCAGGTCAATCTTGGGAAACTTGACTAGGCAGTAAGGCATTGATTATTTCATCCCACTTAGGATTGCAAGTTAAGGTAATAAATAGGTTAGGTTTACCCATCTTCCTAATAATTTCCATTGAATCTTGGTATAATTGATGCATATATCTAGGCCCCCCAGTATATGAAGATGGTAGAACTACCCTGCGTCTAGTAATGCTCCCAGAGACTCTATTGACCCCATCACTTGAATTAACCATATCTACAAGACCTTGGTATACTTCAGCACACAGTGCTTTTTTTATTATTGCGTATCCATACTAATCTAGATTCTTACAAGCTACTATATGCATCAACAATGTACTGTTGTAATAGTCGACCACCACCGCGCAGAAGGTAGGCCTTTGTATCTTCCCTTATTTGTAGTCTATATGCATAATATTGCCGTTGAGTTACAGTTCTCCTCATTTGAGCCTTGTCTATTCTTACCATTGAGTGGAATTCCAACATGCCAACCATCCTTGCCTCGAGGAAATAGAAGAACATATAATAGAGGCACATACGAACGGTGCACGTTAGATATTTTTTTTATAGCACCTGTGCGCGACACTATTTGAATATCTCTATGCCCCACATGTAAATCCCACATGTAAATCATCCCCTTGACCCGGCATGATAGCTGCTACCTCACTTCCTGTAGGAACCAAGTATTGCCTTGAAGTTGATCGCGCTTCAATGAGGACCATTCTCAAATCTGCATGTGGACTTGATTGCAACATTTCTCTCATTGTACGAAGAGCACAGGCATACGGATTATATCCATACATCATTGTTTGCAACCTCTCAAGTACATTATGAAGGCATCCCATAAAGTCTATTCTCTAATTCATGCTCTGTATCATACACATATAGTTGGGCAAATCGAGGAGTTGCATCTTGTGTTTCATCAGGTATTATAGAACCAACACGATGATAGGTAGTTCCATGGATTCGAAAATTAAATACTCCTCCCCTCCTAGTGAACTGATTATCCAAGTGAGCACCAAGTGAAACAAATGCCAAGGCAGTATTGTAAGAGCGGATATTCTGTCTGTATTCCTTACTTGTATTATCGTTACCAAGCAGCAACTCAGCCAATGCAGGAGGTGGGTTTTCCAAAGGTAGTAAAGAGACATTGCCACTTCCACCACAGCAATGTTTGCCTACATATTATCTTTGCTTTCTTGATGCCTCACATTTTTAAATTAGTGCATTACGAAAATGGCACTTATAAGTAAGGGCTCCTAATAATGAGTGAAGAGTGCAATCTCCAGAATACACCACCATAGTTGCTGGGTGCTTAACATTCCGAGGAAATGAAAACGTATGCCTTATAGAGTGACATTCAGATTTAATATCTTTCACGTCACCAACGACACAACAAATAGAATGGAAATTTATCATCCACAGGCAGCTCATTTAAATCAAATGAAAAAGAGCCTCGTTCAATATCTCTCTGTAGTACCATAGCATTGGCAATTGCTCTGTTTCTTGTGAGTAAGTGGATTCTTGTATGTTCCTCTTCATTTTCAACCCTTCCAAATGTTCCAACTTCATTTTCATTAATGTAATCCATTAAATTAGCAACATTTTGTTTTCGAATGCAAGCCTTTGCCCTTGAACGGTTACGGTGAGACACAGGTGTTGCATCCAAAACTCGAAGTCGATGAACTTGGTTTAAACTCAAGTATAAACAGCTCCTAACCATCTTCAAATCTCGAAGCCGATGAACTTGGTATAAACAGCTCCTAACCATCTTCAAATCTCCTTTAAAACACAAAATAGGGAATACTAACTTCCTTTTTTAACATTCTTAACTTCAAACACCAACATAATATTCTACTTTAATAGCCATTATCACACATGTGACCCTGCTCCAAATAGACTTAGCTCAATAAGAATGTAATTCTTAGAGAAGTTTTTAATACATACACGAGTATAATATATACAAACCATTTCCTACATGAATAAGTGAGCATAACATATACAATCCATCTCTTACAAATATAAAGGGTAATAACATATACAATCATAGAGATAGATAGATACAGAGGGAGAGAGAGACAGAGACAGATAGAGGAAATAGAAGTTGAGACATAATAAAAAGGTGCGAGAGAACAAAATAGATACAGAGGGAGAGAGAGAGAGACAGAGAGGGGAAATAGAAGTTGAGACATAATAAAAAGTGCGAGAGAACAAAATAAGAGAGAAGTATTGAATTTGAGAAAATGGAAAATTCATACATATAGCCAAAAGAGAGAGCCAAATCTGAAAGTTGCAATATAATTTGTGCTTTGAGTAAAAACATCATTACTCTCACAAGAACCCTAGGTAACTACCCAGGCTTCTAACATACGACTCATCTTTTTCATAAAAGCATTGAGTCGATTAAGAGATATCTTAAGACTCAATACCTCCAAGCCTAAAGTACATACTTGCTCTTTTATAGAATCCACTTGTTCTTTACATTGCCCATTACATCCGCCTTGAGGTTCCCCAATTTCAACATGCATATTCTCCATGAAAGAAATTCTGTCTAGTTGGTTAGCCTCTGTCTGACCATTACTGTCAAGGATGCGGTGGAGATGATGAGACAACTCGTCTCTTAGCGTATCTCCCCTTTAGCTACCACTTCCACGGATCTCATCCCAAAGAGCTTCTAAGTACTTCTTGCAAGCAACTTGATTTTTCTCAGTTCACTCGCATACGTTCGCAATATTTTGTAGATGTTTAGAGTTTGGTTATCCAGGTGGAGACCTTGACCTAGCAAGGTGTTTTGCAGCTCGAACATTCATCAACTCCGGTGGAGTAGACAAAGCTACTTCTTCATTAGAAGAATCTTACATCTCTTGAGTAGTTGCTATCATTATGAATCTCCATTTGCTGAAATTCAAAATTAATATCTTAAGGCTCTACAAATATCTCTTCATATCTTTGCCAACATACAACCAACCCTAGAAACCTACCTATACACATGTAGATTCCTCCTAGAAAACTATCATAGAGATACATATAAGTGTCTCTCTATATTTTATGCATTGGCAAAATCATAAATTTGTAAAACTTTTTTAAGAACCTTTCGGAAGTTAAAAGAACTATTCTCTAGGCTAATATAGCTTGTAAATTCTCTAAGACCCATTATACTCTCTCTAGAATCTCAAAGGCAATAGTCTAATAAATGGAATGTTTCTAGCTTATGTAGCCAAGCACACCACTATTGTAAATTGTTTAAACGTGGTAACACACTCAATGAGATTGAAAGAGAAATAGAGAATGTTTTAATGTGCTCTCTCCTCTCTCTCTCTCCTCTCTCTCTCTCTCTCTCTCTCTCTCTCTCTAGCCAACCATACAATAAACACACAAATAGATAAAGACAAAAAGGCCAACAAAGAAACCAACCTCAAGTTGAACAGAGAATTGGATTCAAATCACTAGCTTTGATGCTATCGTCCTTGTGTTTCCTTCTGTACAATCACACAGAGAAACCAAAAAAAATATAAACTTATGATCTCTCTATTTTTCTAATCCAAATACACAATAAAACGTAAGAGTAACTATTTGTGTATTACATGATTGTATGAGAGAAAGAGAGAGAGAGAAAGACAAACAAATAGAGAGGGAGAGAGATAGAGAGAGAGAAAGACACATCCATCAATAATCTAAAAGCTTATTACATTATCTTTACCAACTTTCCTTAATGGAATACACTTCAAAATTTAGACTTAGGACTATTGTACCTTTTTAACATAATATACACTTTACCTTTCTTAGGGCTATTAGCTTCTTACACAAGCTTCCATAGCTTTCTTCATGAACTTATGGCTACTCTAGGCATTGAGAAGCAACCCATGTGGACCATTGAGTCTAGTTGTGAGGACTTGCAAACAGACTCCAGCCAACTAAGTTCTACCCTATCCCTACACACACACACACACACACACACATATTATATATATATATATGTATGTATGTATACACACACATACATATGTGTGTGTATGTATGTATGTGTGTATATATATGTGTGTGTGTGTGTATGTATACATACATACATACATACATATATGTTATATGCATGTATGCATGCGTGTATCTATATGTACATACATACATACATACATACATACATATATGTATGTATATATGTGTGTATAAATATATGTTTATATGTATGTACATATATGTACATACATATAAACATATATTTATACACACACACATACATATATATATGTATGTATGTATGTATGTATGTATATACATATATGTGTGTGTCTGTATGTGTATATCACACACACACACAAACACACATGTATGGATAGAGACAATTGCTTATTCATTGGGGGTAGCCATGATTCTACGTGTGTGTGCATGCACGCACACCACAGAGAGAGAGAGAGAGAGAGAGAGAGAGAGAGAGAGAGAGAGAGAGAGAGAGAGAGAGAGAGAGATGTGACCTTGGCCTTGATATTCAAATGAATGTGCTTGTGAAAGAATGGTGGGGTAATGCCACACAAAGAATCTAGCAAAAGAAGATGGACTTATACTTAAGAGAGGCTTGAACGACTTTAGACATGCTTGCCAATCTTGAGTGAAAGAGACTTATGAAAAATTAGTATGCATTTCGAGTTCAAAGGTTTGTTTCGGTTGAATAGGTGACAACTTCAACCAACATTATACCTTTTTTTATCCACTTTGCTCATTGGTTCTACTTTTGAATTAAGCTTAAGCATCATAATAGCTTGAAATTCATTTTTTCAAATGCAAATAATAAAGCAATGTTTTAGTGTGCGAAAAAAACAAATAATGAAAGACCATCTCAAAACTAAATGTAATTTATACAAATTTTGAACAATTTGAATATATTCATCACTAAAAACCTTGCAAAATCTACAAATTTTGAAACTTTTAGCTCTAAAATGTAAAAATATTTTTCAAATTCCACAGGTACAAAATACGTATTATATCGATGCTTCTATAGTATCTTGAAAGGTGTATGGCTCCAACAAGTAAGGGCACAAACCCCTTGTATGTTAGCCCTCCCCTCGTATGGATTTGCAATGGAGATTTGCAATGGAGGGTGCTTGATTCAAATTCCAAGGTAACGGTTGTTTAAACCCTCAGAATACTTTGGATACTCTTTGTTAAGCTCCACGATGGGTTTGTGATGGTGGTGACTCATTTTATACTCACTTTTAGGTTTGTTGATGTTAATTAGGATGTGATGAAAAGCCATCTAGCCCTAGAATATGTTGAAATTTACAGCGGTAAGGGCTCTTGCGACAGTCACTAAAATAAAATTAAAATAAATTAAAAATATCCTTCTCAAGGAAAAAAAAAATGTTGAAATGTTATAGGTAAGACCAAGAAAGTAAAAGAGACCAAAGGGGCGAGCCGCGAGACCCATGCCGTCTCTTTTGCGGCCCACGTCACTTGCTTATGTAAGTGGACACACGCGGACACACTCGCATGTTTACTGGAGCTCAAACGCGGCTGGGTATGGCGATCACAGGAGGGCTCTTCAAAAAACTGTTGCATTCTTTATCAGGTGAGGCGTATCTTTGTCGTCCCTCTTTCAGTAGGTGAGAAAATATCCTCTTTTTGCCCCACCCGCTGCTTGTTGGGCGTAGCCTTTCCGCCAAAGCCGGTGCTCTTCCTGACCCAAATTTTTGTTGTTCTCCTGCATTTTCGCGCTTGAGCTTCTCATCGTAACCCTAGCTTCATTTTCCATCGACAAATCTTGCCGGAGGCAGGTGCATTGTGTACGCAGGAATCCTCCTTTGATTCCTGCGTCAGATATCTGATGTACAGGTTCTGGAGTTTAAGGAGACGTTAGCCACATGTGAAATACAGGTCCTAGGCTTTGAGGAGCTCTGACACACAGGTTACCAGGTTTCTTGAGCTCTGATGCACAGGTGATCGGTTTTCTTGCGCTCTGATACACAGGTTCTAGGGATTTCGCAGTCTGATACACAGGTTCGAGGGTTGCTGAAGCTCTGATACACAGGTTTCAGGGTTTCTTGAGCTCTGATACACAAGTTACAGGGTTTCTTGAGCTCTGCTACACAGGTTTCAGGGTTTTCGGAGCTCTGATGCAGATGATCTATTTTTGAGTACAATATTGCTGGATTGTGATGATAGTGGACACCCCTACGTAATGCCCCTCTGAGTCATTCCGTTTTTCCTGGCACCAGTTCAGAAATTAGGGCTTGGATTAAGCTCCAGAATGAGCCCTCTGCAGAGCTTGTTCATTGTCAACAAGCTTAAAGCTTCTCCAGGGCAAGCTTTTCCATTGTCCAGATTTTTGTAGGGGTGGTTGAGAGAGAGACAGAGAGAGAGAGAGAGAGAGGGGGGGGGGGGGGAGGGGGAGGGGGGGGGACTGGATCGGGGATTTCAGTGATGGGCTGTATCTGTGCAAAGGAGGCTGGGATTGGGCAGGAGGATTTCAGTAGTCGGAAAGAAAGAGTGCATGGTTCCAAGAGGAGGTCTTTTGCATCAGGAAGGTTGAACTTTGCGGAAGTTGGCAATGGCCTTGGTGGGAAAGAAAGAGAGAGGGTGAAGGCTAATGGGATTTCAACCACAAGGATTGCGTTGGTGGATGAAAGGAGAGAGAAACAGTGGATACAATCTGAGCCTAATCCTAGACCAAGGAATCTACCCAAGCATATAGAAGGCGAACAATTAGCTGCTGGGTGGCCTGCCTGGCTCTCAGCAGTAGCCGGAGAGGCTATAAAAGGTTGGATCCCGAGAAGAGCAGACTCTTTTGAGAAACTTGACAAGGTGAGGACTTCTGTAAGCTTTGCTTCTGACTTGTGTTTGTTTTCTTGTTCATGAAAAAAGATAATTCTTTCTTAAAGTGATTAAGTCATGGCACTCTCGTGACTTGTGGTTGGTTCAAGTCAAAGGGCAAGGCAGTTCATTTCAAGCAGTAGCCTTTTTGGGGCATCCTGTTTTTCTGTTGTGTGCTTGTTTGGCTCTTCCACCCAGAAAATGTGATTCTAACCCTTGCGATAATCAGTGATTGCATTTCTGATTTTAAGAAGTCTTGCAGTCAGGAAAAGGTCTTCACAGATCATTGGTTTGCACTCTCACACTAGTTGAGGCAAATATTCGGCAATAGGGGGGTCAGGGTTGCTATTATGGGGACCCCGTATAGTGTAGTTGTATGGGTATCTTTTGCTTGGAGTTGTAGTTCTTTCCTTTGCTGTCTAAACATTTTTTATTGATCTAAAAACTTTTCCAAAGTACTGGATTTCAGTTTTGCACACACAGTTTTGGAGATCCACCTATATGTATAATCCAAAATTGTTGTGCGGAGTCTATCAGGGAAGTTCTCAGGAGGAGCATGCACAAGAAGATTTTCTCAGTTTGCAGGTGCTTTGTAAGGAGGTAACGTTTGCAGGTTCTTGCACTTTACCACATGAGGATAGATTGTAGCGGAGTCACACGTGTTTTGGGTGAGGGAATTTGAGTTTGCTAGTTTCTTTGTTGTCTGCCTAAAACAAGGCTACGCATTTGAGGAGAATTGCAATCTTAGTTGGGGATAATTTTACAACCCTTTTGCTCATTACTACAGACACACAAAAAAGAGAGGATAAAAATCAAGGTGAAGGTACCTATATTCAAAGCCCATAGGTGGTCCAAGCAGTACAAGTTAAAGTGACATAGGCAATAATTGATTCCAGAGTGGAAGATCAGCATGAGGGGACACTTATGAAGACAAGCATCGTGATGTTTGCATCTTATCTATGCCTATATCACTTTTTCAGGGCTTGTTATATCAAGGGCATGATGAGTCTAGTAATACATATTTCATTCAAATAGATGCACTTTATTATGTATCTTCTTGCGAGCACATGAACTTTTTCTTAGTTAGACTAGAAAGGACCAAAGGGCAAAAATGACCTTAATGGAGTGTAGTGTGGCAGATCTTAAGGATTCAAAACTCCTATAAGTAATGGTGGCAAGCAAGGTTGTTTTGGAAGGTGTTTCTAATGGCTCATGGCTTCCAGAACATTTCGATATGAATGCAAGGGTCCAAAAGTTAAACATTCCATCCACATTCTATAAGAAACTTCTGGTCTTGAGGTCTCTCGACTTTTCTCCTATTATACTTTTTAACTCCTGCATCTGCCCTCCCCCATCTCAGCGCAGTCCTCCCCTTCTTTTTCGCATTTCGCTCTTTTTTCGCATCTCCCTCTTCGCTGCCCGCCCCCCCCCCCCCCCCTTCCCTCTTCTCGCTGCACAGTGCGCCCCCCTCCCCCCGTCTTCTTTTTTTGAGCTGCACCCCCCTCTTCTATTTCCTTTCCCTCTTCGTTTCCTCACCCTCTCCTCCCTCCCCTCCCGTGCAGGTTGATGCTTCCAGGCTTATGGGGTTTTTAGTTTATTCAGCAAGCTGCGTTTCATTTTGGTCTTCACCCTCAGGAGGACTCCATGGCAGTCGCTCCGTCATCTTCGACTGAAGCTGTGTTGCTTGCACTTCCTTCTCCGAAGTGGATCTACAAGTTCTTGCTATGACTGTTGCGTCACTTGAGGCCTCCACCTTGGTCCATCATCTCCGCTGCGTATTCTGACATGGTATCAGAGCCCTAGGCTCTAGATAGGTCTGGGGATTTGTGTGAGCAAGAGGGGGACTGTTTTGTGGCTGATTGGTGGACTGTTTTGGGCTGATCGGGAAGAGGAGAAGCAAGAGGAAGGCGGGCTGATTTGCTGGACAGCCACTTGCAGGTTTTAGTTCTTCTTTGTTCCCACCCACCCACCCTTTTTAGAGTACATCCCCGCTATGGCAGATCTGTTTGAGATGGCCGAGAGACATGTGAAGATCCCGACACTCCCCACGTTCCCGGTGGACCGTCAGTTGCACGAGAACAACTACGGCATATGGAAGGTTATGATGGAATCTGTTCTGGAGTCTTACGGACCTCGCTGATTTCGTCGTTGTTGGTATTCCACGGCCGGAAGTAGAGGAAGGGGAGTTACCGTCAACTCGAAAGGACCGGGAGGCCCAGACACAGATGTGGGATCGTGTCAACGCCAGGGTCCGTTCGTTTATTTTCCTCAACTGCACACCACAGGTAATCAATCATGTAAAGCACATGACGCTGGCCAGAGGTATATGGCAGCATTTGGCCTCACTTTACAACAGGGTATCGCCCATGAAGAGGATTTCCTTGGAAGTACAGATGCGGGTTATGAGACCTGCAAAGTCGTCAACGATGCGGGAGCATATTAACAAGCTGCAAGCTCTTCAGCAGGAAGTTCTTCAGGCTGGGAAGGAGATATCGTCAGAGGACATGGCCATCACGTTGCTGTCACATTTGCCCTCTTCGTACTCAGCATTTTACTCCTCTTTGATTACCAGTGGCAGGCTCAGCACCATCACGTGGGAGGAGCTTGTGCCCATGGTCTTGGACCAGGAGGAATGATTCACGAACCCTCCTCAGGGTGGAGGTTCGGAGGCCTTTACTGGCCAACGGTCGAAAGGCCGTAACTCGGGCAAAGGGAAGGCTTCATCGGAGAAGTCTTCTGAGAAGAAGTCCGACGCTGACCGCGAGAAACTGAAGGCAGAGAGGACCTGTAATGATTGTGGCGAGAAAGGCCACTACTGGAGACAGTGTCCCAAGCGAAAGACCGAGAAGGGTGAAGATTCCTCTTCAGCAATCATGAAGACTCCGGCTTTTGTGCACCTGGAGGTGATGGACACTGATGTTTCATTTTCTTCAGGCAGGGAGGAGATTGGAGGACTCTTCGCAACGGATACTCGGGAGTGGATTCTCGATAGTGGTGCTTCCAGGCACATGACTCCTTCCCGTTCCGGTTTACAGGATCTCTGCAGGCTTTCTGGTCATATTCTTACTGGGGATACGTCCACTATCCCAGTTCACAGTGAGGGCAGGCTGGAGATAGTTCCCGATGGCAGAGGGGGGAAGCATTCCTCCCAGGTGTTGTATGTTCCGGCACTTGGTTTTCATCTGTTGTCAGTGCATCAGGTTTGCAAGACTGGCGTACGGGTGGAGTTTGATGAGCATTTTGTTGCTCTCCGGGACAAAGCAACAGGCCAAGTGGTTTGGGAAGGTGGAGTGGAGAATGGAGTTTACAGGCTTTCAGCACTCTCTCTCCCAGGTCCTCAGGTTTGTGATGAGTGGCAGTCTGGTGATGGCCACTTGTGTGTGGATACGCTGCAGGTGCGGGCTTTCTGAGACCAGGTGGTGGATAGCTTGCCAGTAGATGGCAGCAGTTGGCAGGAACTTTCTAGTACTGATGTTGGTAGTTCCTGTGTTCGTGAGTCAGAGGAAGCTGAACAGGTCACTTGTGCTCTGATGTCTCGTCGCGTTCGGGACATAGAACTTCCAGTAGTTGAGGATGTTCTTTCCACGGGGACCTTTCGGAAAGCCAGGCAGGTGGCAGGTGCTTACTTGCAGAAGGAGGTGGTTTCTCCAGGCTTTGTGGTTCCGGATTCAAAGGGAATGGTTGACAGGTTTCATCAGGTTTCCAGGACTTGTTTGTGCACCGTAACTGGTGTTGATCCTTGTGAGTAGTGTGATGCCTCTTTGACTCAGAAGCTGTATGGTTCATTGATCTGGTTGATGGATACCAGATTGGACGGGAGCTTCCTGATGAGGCGGTTGAGCTCATGGTTGCGGATGTCTCTTTGGGAGATAGGATTGCGTTTCCTGTGGTTTCTGCGGCATGCGAAGGATCAGGGACTCTTGTACACAGGAGGGGGATTGTTTGATGGAGTCCGACTCCACGGTTGGAGTGACTCAGTTTGGGGAGGAGATTCAGACACGAGGGGATCTACTTATGGCCCAGGAGCAGTTTTACGGAGCAGCAGGAGGTTGCATAGCAGGTTTGGGCTTCCACTGGTGGAACCCATGGTCATCGAGAGGCACTTTGTTCGTGAACAAATCGTTGCTGATGACATCTTGCTAGAGTTCTGTTCGATGGAGGACAGTACGGTGGACCTCTTCACGAAGTCGCTCTCTCAGGATTTGCTCAGGCGGCACCCGAGCTCCCTGTGGTTGGTTTCACAGCCAGGAGCTGAGAGGGGGTGTTAGAAGTCATCTCCTGTCTAGATTTATACACCAAGGCCTTTGTTGTGGGTGTGCCCGCCCTTATCAGGTGTTTTATCATTTTTCCTCACTCCCCGTATTTTTCCCCTATTTTTTCCCATTTTTCCAGTGGTTGGGAGGGTTGCCAGAGGGTACCAGGAGCACTCCAGTGCTGGCCGACTGCACACAGGTCAGTCGTGGGCTACTGGACAGCTGGCCGACTGTACTTTCTCAGTCGTGGGCACTTCTCTGCTGGCCGACTGCATTTATGTAGTCGTGGACATTTTTCAGCAGTCGTGGGCACTTCCTATGCTGGCCGACTGCTCTCCTAGGGGCATATATATAGGCCCCCAGTCCCATACCACTATTTGTATCATATTCGGGATCTTCTTGTGTATATTAGAGCAGAGTTACACGCCTACATCTCTCTTTCTCTTGTGCTGTTTTTCTGCCTGTGTTTTTGCTCTTGTGTTCCCAGATCTGGTCATCATCTCCGCTGTGTATTCTGACAGTACCGTCCTCTTCTCCCAGTGATTGGTGGTGCCATCGGGAGAGTGATGGAGTCCCCCCTCCCTCCCCCCACCCCCTTGCCTTGGCCCTCGCGAGGGCAGTTGGGATTCCATCCCTTCGTATCTGTGTGCTGCCTTGGCCCTCGGGAGGGCAGTTGGGATTCCATCCCTTCGTATCTGTGTGGCCTCGCTGGAGTCAGTACCACATTGTATTTCTATTCCTAGCCTCCGAGGGGACCCCATACAGCAGCGCGTGGAGTATTCTGGCCTCCGAGGCCAATGCTTCATTTGCAGACGGATGGGTCACTTAGCTAGAGCTTGCCCTTGGCAGGAGTCCAGGAGACTGTCTCCGGTGGTTCCTCCTCCCGGTTCTCGTGCTGACCCTCACCAGGGGCAGGCCCTCAGGTAGCAGACCACCAGGCCCCGACTTCGGGTGACCCAGCAGACGGTGAGTGGCGGACGGTTGGACTGCGCCCGGGCCGCCAGACGACCACCAGAGTTGAGCGCGCCAGGCTGGCAGATCTCAGGAGGATTCGGTTGTGTCAGAGAAACGTTACGAGCATTTATCCGTGCACTTTCCCGTTGGTGACGCGCTCTCTCCAGTTCCAAAGTGGGCCCCTATGGCACCACCAGTATGGCGGCCGATCCCTCGTCGAGATCCCCCCCTCGACCCTCAATGTTGTGGCCGACCGGCCGGCCGGCCTCTCTGAGCCCCCGGTAGGCCCCTCCCCCCAGCTTTCCTCTTTGATGGATCCCCCTCAGTTGCACCCCTCCCTGGCCTCTCTGCCCTCCTCGCCATTGCCACTGCCGCCTCCCCCACCTCCTCCCCCAGTCTCATCATCGACGCAGTGCACTCCGCCCTGCCTTTATCATCCGAGCCGTCCCCCCCCCCCCCCCCCCCCTCTCTCTCCTCCTTTTGCCTCTCCAGAGCACTCTCGTCGCCCCCCAGCAGCCCTTGGTCCGGTGCGGAGGCAGCCGGTGGGATCAATCCGTCGCTTGATTCACCGATTCTCCGATTCGATAGAGATGACCATCGCTGCCTCCCCGGTCAGGACTCTCCCACCAGAGTCCCCAAGTGGGGCCCCCAAGATCCTAGGACAGTCTGTGGACTACAGTTTCTTCCGGTGTGAGTTATACTCCTAGACCCTCCTTTATTAGGGTTCACAAAATGCCAGGGATCGAGGGTAGTTGATGGTACCGTTTGTTGAACCTGTGCCACAAAAGAAGATACCCATGCAGAGTTAGGAACATACGTACTAATAGGCACATACGAACCTGACGCGGTCACCGACAGGGATGATGGATCTCCAAACGATCGAGGAGGTACGTGTCCTTCCTGAGAAAGAGTCCCGTACCGAAGTCTAGTTTGTCGGCTAGAATGAGAAGCAGAGCTCTCCAGTTGAGGCTGAATACCTGGGTCCAATACTGGCACACTGGTTGTGTGCATGTATCCTCCTCTGGAAGTAACGGCTGATAAGCTCGGAAAAGAAAAACCATATGCCAAGGGTGTAGAGGGTGAATGGGTAATAGTAGGCTAGTCGTCTCCCAATGAAAGACCTCGAACAGGGCTATCCAGTGAGTGAGGAGTTCCATCCTTTGTGTGATCTGTATCGGAATAAGGGGAGTCAGTATTTGGTGTAAAAAGCTGATCCTCCAGAATCGAGGGTAGACGATCCATGGTGTGTATTTTCTAGTCTTCGATCCCTTTGCTCATGATTGCTCTGATACCATGTGAGGGCAAAAGAGACCAAAGGACCAAATATATGAAAGATCAGAGTAAAACACACAGCATGCAATGGTGATGTGAATAGAAAAGATGAAGTCCAGTACAGGAGCTCTATGTGAGACTCCGAATAAGCAGAGAGAGCAGCTGTCTCATAAATCGCAGTTAACAGAGCTGGAGTGACCTTGATGAAAGCACTGATATAAGCCTGATATTAGACTGATGTGAGCCTGAAGTAAGGCTGCTGAAAAAACACCGATGTCAGCCCAAGGCAAACGCTGAAGACAGACTGATGAAGACGATCAGTCCAGCAGTAGAAAACGCTGTAGGAGAACCTGATGTAGGCGGCGAAAAGGCTGTGTGAAGGCTGATGTAGACGGCCAAAACCAGCAGCAGTTAATGCTGCAAGAGAACGTGATGTAGGCGGCGAATAAACTGTGGTGAGGCTGATGTAGGCGGCAAAAACCAGCAGCAGTTAACGCTGCAAGAGAACCTGCTGTAGGTGGCGACAAGCGATGTGAGCCGTCTGTGTGCTGACCAGCAGGAGATGGCAAGGCACACTATGATGTGCAGTTCACGAGATATCCAGCCTGCGATGAAACGCAGATGTGAGGCGTCCAGGGCACAAGCGATGGAACGCTGATGTGAAGAGAAATGCGGATGCGCCCAGTCCACGTAGGTTGGTGGTGATGAACACGAGAAGGGCCTCATTTATATGAGAGTTTTAGTGGCCAGCATAGAAGTCGGCCCTTTTTGGGCTGCCTGTTTTGGGTATATTTTCACACATTGTTTAGGTGTTTTACCTTTTCATGGAAGGCAGCCAAGGGCTGCAAGACAGATGTACCTTTTTGTACCATATGAAATACTGAATTTCCAGCTATCTCATTCTCTCTCTCCTCTCCCTTCTGTCTGCGTTTTTTCATCAGCGTGTTCTAGATGGTGTTTAGGGCTGAAAGAAGACTCTTAGAGCTTCCGCATGTAACATTGGTATCAAAGCATCAAGGCTAAACACTGATTCAGTCCCATATGAAGGTGTACAGGTCCAAGGTACCGGAAAGTGCACAGGTACGAGGCCCAAGGCAAGGAACACAAGACCGGGAAGAGCTCCCAAGAGGTTGGTTGGTGGTGTTCCACAATGCCCAAAGGGGATGGCAGTCCTGTGAGCCAAGAAAGGCTTTCGGGCAACGGTTCCAAGGGAGGATGATCCTCCAAGGGGTGGAGTGAGAGTGCCAGACTCATTTCTCAGGAATGAAGACCAAGACGGTGCTTAGAGACAGGGCAGGAATGGATTGGGGACTGGATGGAACAGATGCATAGATCTTATTCAGAGTTGAGAGTGGATTTGGAGACCGGGCCGGGCATTCAGTGAAAAGGTTGCCAGAGTAGGAAGGATGACAGAGGGTCTCCGGGAATAGAATGGGATGATGACAGTCATCCAAGAAGAAGATTGGAATCCCGTCATCAAGTTTAGCAGAGGGGGATGTCATGTGCACACACATGTACATGCTTATCTCAGAGGCTAACCCTAAGAAGGCAACAAGATAAAGAAGAAAAGATCACAACAGAACTAGATTTTGGAGCATTTACGGTGGAGTATCTTGTGGAGGGACAGAGGGAATATTCCTGTCGGCTACAGCATTTATGTGATTTATTTGTCCAGGAGCTGGCCAACAAGCAGTCGGCTAGTCCATGAGATAATCTCCAGCCTATATAAGGCTTAGGTGCTCATTGTTGTGACCATTTAACTTCTTTTGAGTTGGGTCATAAAACTAGGGTTTGGTTGGGTGTTTTACCTTTTCATGGAAGGCACTCTCTCTCTCTCTCTCTCCCTTTTGTCTGCGTTTTTGCATCAGCATGTTCTAGATGGTGTTTAGGGCTGAAAGAAGACTCTCAGAGCCTCCGCATGTAACAAGAGCCTCCGCATGTAACAACAGAGGACCCTTGGAGGCATGACAGGCATGTGAGCTCGAGGATTCCGGACAGCCTCATTCAGGACCCCGAGATATGCAGCAGTATGACCAGCCAACTTGACCAACCCCTATCTAGTATAAATAGGCTTGCATAGGGCTTAGTTCTACCATTCAGTCTTCAGTGAGCTAGGTGCCTTCCTCCTCAGCACTAGGAGCATTCCCCGCCTTTAGCCTAGACTGGTTCTTGCCTTTTGGAGCTTGTGTTTGTGCTTGCAGCCTTCCTTGAAGCTTAACGCAGCCCCTTCATGCAGTCCATTCAGTAGCCAGCCACTCCATAGATACCACAGCCAGCAGGCGCATCTAGTTGAACCTTAACACAGCCTTCTGTGCATTCAACGCAACCATTCAGACCTTCAGCCATCTGTTAAGCCCTCAGGCGCCTGCATACAGCACACAGCCAGCCCCAAGACAGCAGATTACAGTCTGCGTTTGAGCACAGAACACCACCAGCAGCCATTCAGTCCCCTCCAGGCCTGCGTTTGCAGATCTACAGCCGTATAGCAGTGCGTTTCAGCCCTACAGTCTGCGTTTCAATCCAGCATCAGTTCTACAACATTACCTCGCCTTCTGTGCATCATCCATACATGCTACAATCATCTGGTGAAGGTAACATATCATTCATAAGCATTTCAGCATATTTACATAGCTTAGAACAATCCACCGCAGTCCTTTCTCAGCCTCAAGTGTGCAGCCCTTCCTCATGCCCTTGGGAAGAGTGCATAGGCTCGAGAGATCAGTTCATCGAGGTGTTTCTACAGCCGTGTACAGTTCAGCCAGGCTTCCGATCCTCCGAGATCTTGCGTTTGGCTTATCTACAGTCCACACTCATTCTCTCTAGAGTAATAAAGCAAATACTATCTCGTTATTGGGATAGGGGGCCCTTCAGTGGGTAATTTGGGACCCAATCTGGTGTACAATTCTCATCTCTCTCTCTCATATCTCTTTAAAGTTTGAAGTATTAAAGTGGATTGCTAAACTCACGAAACTAAGGATACAGAAGACGGTGTGAGCATGTGTGACAGGATCCTCCAATACAAAGACTTCCGCTGCATATTACACGCAATTACCCACTGAAGGCCCCCCCTTGCAAACAGGAGTATTTGCTTGTATTACTTTGTACAATGATGTGAATAATGACTGAGGATTGCCAAATGCAAGATCGAACGCAAGCTGAACCATATGCTGACCCAATAGCACTGTAGAAGACTCTATGAAGCCACTAATGCAAGCTAGATCTTTTGAAGGGTTGCACATATGTTGGATGAAGATGAGAGGATCTGCTATGCTGCCTTGGAGTGACGCACAAGGTGCTTGAGGCTAATTTGTATGCTCCAAGAACCCAAGGGATCTTAAGCACACATGTTCTCTTGATTGCTTGATTGAATACTCGTGGAATGAGATGATTTATGCAATGATCTATGGGGTGCCTTATATATGAGATGGATTCTGCTGGTCGGTTCTAATATGCTGCTGCTGGCCTGTTTTATAGCCCACTGTGACAAACAAACATTAAATGGTAGCGCCTAGCAATAAATGTTGGCATCAATTGTTGGCTCAACATTAGATGCTGGCCGACTGTTATATATGCTGGAAACTGACTGTCATCAGCCGTAAAGTTTGGCCGACATGATATATGGGGTGTCCATGATGGCATGATGCAAGCATTAAGAACCAAGGCATATACTATGCCTAGTATTGCCTCACGGGCTGGCCAATGGGCTGGCCCATGCATCAATGCTTCTATATGCTTTTACATGCTTTGTATATGCGGCTATAGGATTGACTTATGCATGCCCTAACCTTAGATGACCCTACATGCTTGTTCTCCAAGTGGGTTAAGGGACTGGCCTTGACACCTAAGGCTGGGAGACTAACCTACGTAGCTTGTGTGTGGCATGTCCCGGACTGGGGCTCACAATGGGGCCACAACATATGACGAATATTCCTAAAAAAGGTCTTAATGATGTATAATATTACATTGAATGTTGACCAGTGTGTCATAGTGTAGGGTGCATGTGACATTCCCTCTTGCTTAGCTTGGCGGCAAGTTCATGGCTTCCAATTTGTTTGACAATATCTGCGGGTACTCTTGGTAGAACTCTTCGTCTAGCCAATATGCGGCTTCATGAGTGCCTCAGTCCTTGAACTTCATGTAGAAGTGCCCTTGTTTGCGGTGGCTGGAACCATCATGCTTCCCATCTGTGGAGGAGAATCGCTCGGGCTCGATGACTTCGGCTTCATCAACCATCTCAGGCTGTTGCTCATTTGAGACCACGTGTAATGTTGGTCTAACATAGGGCTTCAACCAAGAAACATGGAAGACGTTATGCATAGTCCAATTGTTTGGTAGTTTTAGCTTCATGGAGAAATCACTTATCTTTTTAATGATTGGAAAAGGACCAAGTTGTGACAGGAGAGCTTGGGACAACACTTGCCCACTTGCTTCAATCTTTACTTCATGATCCGGAGATACACCCAATCCCCTTCTTTGTAGTCTTTTAGACTTGTTGCTTGCCTAGTGTATGCTTCGTGAGCTTAGGCGAGGCGCTCCTTTACTGACTCAATGATTTTTGAAAATGTTTTTGTGGTTTTGTTGGCCTCCAATGAAGGCGGCACCATCCTCATCAGAAGTGACGAGAAACGGTAGCCAAAAGCTGCCTCTCAAGGAGTGCGACCCTCAAATCTTGTTTTGTTCCTACACGAATTAGGGTTTCACAAGATGGGCTGATTCCTCTGCTAAACACATGCTAAACTTTGAACCTAACCACTAGCCCTAGCATGACACATGCATGTGAGTGTTGGAAGTTCATGCATGTGATAAGCGTTTACAAGCTACAACACTTGTCAAGTCTTGTTCTTGCTCCTTTTCTTGCAACTAAGTTAGCTTTATGCTGACACAACATGGGGGGTTCATGTAAATACGCAAAGAATAGACCACAAGAGCATTGTTGGTTGTGATGGGATTGATCTAGGGTTCAGGTAATCCATAAATTACACAAGCTGAGAAAAGAAGGGCATGCTAGGAATTTGCAATTAATCACTTCCTGTGTGAGCTCGGGATGAATTGACTTGTTAGAGATTCACAACGCTTATTCTTTCTACCTTTAGCGGTGCATTTGTCCTATCAACTACTTATTTGCTGTAGTAATTCTTTCTATTTGCTACTTCCCTCCGTGCTAGGCTTCATTATGGCTGAGTCTGCCCTGCATCTCCGGAGGTTTGACAGAAACTCAGTACAAAGGGCTTTGTGTGAATATATGCTCTTATGTGTGTGTGTGTGTGTGTGTGTGGAGTGCGTGTGTGAGAGCATATCTTGATACAGAGTTCTACACCCACTATTGGGCACTGATGACATTAGTGGGGATGTCATAGTCTCTAGTCCATACTATGCATAATGGAATTGATAGTTATATAGTCTTGTGGGTTTACTACCATGAGTATATAACATGCATGTTCGTAAAAGGTGAATTTGGGCATGTTCCTGGATTCATCTTGGTATATAATTTAGAAAATTGAGTCTTATGGCCTATCCTGAATTTAAGGCACAAAATCTTGTTTTCCAAATTGGACTTCAGTGTTTCTTTCAATTAGATTGGCACATTCCTATTTTCAGATTTTTAGTATCAGCAGTTGCTATTCTTTCTTGTCTAAAAGTTTCACCTAAGAGATCCGAGTCTTAAGTAACCATGTGTGTGCGTGCGTGCACGCACATGGTGGGTGCAGGTACACTCTCAAGGCCTTAAGTTGTTTGATTGTTTTTCTTGGTCAGCGTGAATGTAATGTGTAACTTACTCTTAAGTAAATGTGTGCGCGCGTGCACATGGTGGGTGCAAGTACAGTCTCAAGGCCTTGAGTTGTTTGATTGTTTTTCTTGGTCAGTGTGTATGCAACATGGACATCATGAATTTTTTCATGTCTGTGCAGATCGGTCAAGGCACTTACAGCAATGTTTATAAAGCACGTGATTTGGAGACGGGAAAGGTTGTTGCACTCAAAAAAGTGAGGTTTGACAATCTGGAACCTGAGAGTGTTCGGTTCATGGCTCGGGAAATCCAAGTTTTACGTCGGCTTGACCATCCAAATGTTGTAAAGCTGGAAGGGTTAGTTACATCAAGAATGTCCTGCAGCCTTTACCTTGTTTTTGAATATATGGAACATGATCTAGCTGGGCTTGCAGCCTCTCCGGGAACAACGTTTACAGAACCACAGGTTAGTGAAGTTTTACAAATCTGCAGTGAGTCGGTTACACTCTTAGTTTGCTCAAATCTGCAGTGAGTTGGTTACACTCTTAGTTTGTCCGATATAACATAATACTGGACTTGGCAAACAGGTGAAATGCTACTTACAACAGCTACTCAGGGGGCTTGACCACTGTCATAGTCGAGGTGTCCTCCATCGTGATATAAAGGGATCCAATCTTCTTCTTGATAATTTGGGGATCTTAAAGATTGCTGACTTTGGGCTTGCTACAGTTTTTCATCCTGATCAGAAGCCGCCTTTGACTAGCCGTGTGGTTACCTTGTGGTATCGTCCCCCTGAGCTTCTGTTGGGGGCAACAGAGTATGGAGTTGCTGTAGACCTTTGGAGCACAGGATGCATTCTAGCAGAACTACTGGCAGGAAAGCCTATTATGCCTGGAAGAACTGAAGTAAGTGCCCTTCCTGTTTCAAGCCTCAAATGCCATAGGTTTTAGTCCCTCATCTTTACTCCAGCCGCCTTTTTATCTCAGCTTTGTTCCAGACCATGTTCTTTTGTATGTCTTTTTGGGCACCTAAGATAGACAAACACAACGATGACTCAATTTAATTCATTCCAGGTTGAGCAATTGCACAAAATATTCAAGCTTTGTGGCTCTCCATCTGAAGAATACTGGAAGAAGTCAAAGCTTCCACATGCCACTATCTTCAAGCCAAAACAACCTTATAAGAGGTGCATTGCTGAGACTTTCAAAGAGTTTCCACCATCGGCTTTGGCCTCACTCGAAACTCTGCTTGCCATAGAACCAGCAGATAGGGGGACAGCGGCAGCAGCACTTGCGAGTGAAGTAAGGTTTCTAAGACCTCAAAGCTTCTACAAAATTTATTTTGGAAGGTTAAGCGCAAGAACTTGTGTTGGTTGTTGTCGGCCCAAGCTTTTATATAGACCTTTTCTTGGTGTACCTAAAGGTGGTGATTGAGGTGAATGATTGGCTTGACTTTTGAGTTGTTCCAGTTTTTTACTACAAAGCCGTTGGCATGTGACCCTTCTAGTCTTCCCAAATACCCACCAAGCAAGGAATTTGATGCAAAATTACGAGATGAAGAAGCTCGAAGGTAAGATTCTGCCTTTCTAGTCACCTTTCTCAATCCGTGGAAAATGATCCAAGTTCTTGTAAACTCAAGTGGTTTTCGGACATTTTATTATGCTGAGGACATGCAGGCCTTATAATATGTATGCAATATGCATTGTATTTATAGGCAAAGAGCTGCTGGAGGGAGGGTGCAAGGTTCTGATGCTACAAAGAGGGTTGGGCATCCAAGCAAGGCAGTTCCTGCACCAGATGCAAATGCAGAGTTGGCAGCATCCATTCAGGTGAAACCCTTCTCAAATGTTCTCACTTCAAAGCACCAAGTAGACACATGACAACCATGTTTTAGTTAGGCAGAAATGCCGACTGACCTCACACGTTTACTGCAGAAACGCCGACTGCCTTCACATGCCTCTGTAAAAAGTAAAAGTGAGAAGTTCAATCCTAAGCAAGAGGATTCAGCTGTGGGTTTTCCTATTGATCCACCACGCCCTGCAGACGGAGCTGCCGTTTATGTACCTCCTCCAGGTCGTTTTGGTCTTCTAGCAAATTCAAATATTGCTTTAATGGGTTTGAGAAATCAGAAGGAAGATGATCCTTCTATGGCCCCTCCTCGTCCCACAGCTCAATCCACCAGGTCTTCGACTCTGCCCAATCTCAAGTCGCAATCAGAGAATAGTTCTGAAACTGCGGACCGGTCCAGTCCTTCCGCTCTGGTGGCTGCAAGGAACAATGGAAGTGCAGAGCTACATAAGCAGGTTCCTACTGCCAGACAGACGGATAGGTTTGATGGAAGTGGTGGGATGAAAAAGTTAAATTATGAGCATGCTGAGCTTTCGGAACCCGTGAAAGATCAGGCAGAGTTGCAATGGTCTGAGACATTTCAGAAGGGGGTAGAAGGGTTCCACCTAAAAGATCCAGCTCAACGTGATCGGGCAACTCTGGTAATATTTTAGGAGACTTAGATTTTCAGATTGTTGTGTATCTCAAAACTGTGGCTGTGTTTAAAAATTTAAAAGCTGTATGTGCAGGGTTTTGGTGGTGGACAGGCTGACAGAATACATTTCTCTGGACCATTGCTGCACCCTTCTGCAAATATTGATGACATCCTTGGACAGCATGAACGGCAAATACAGGAAGCTGTGCGCCGTTCTCGGCATGACAAAGGAAGAAATCAACGCAGTGCACCTTCCCATAGGGCATGGCCCACTGTTTCCAATGGGAATGCAGAAGTTCTAGAGTCTGGTAAGAATCATGGACCACCACCAACACGCAGTGGACGGTGGAAACCAAGAAAGCCACAGTTGACAGAAGGGATCGCGGAGCTGAGTGAACCACAAGAAGGGCTATCTTCCGTAATTGAGAACTGTGAGAGAGAGCATGAAACATGACATACAGTTTTATCATGGACTACTTTCACACCAAATTTGCTTGGGAATTGTGCATTATGTTGCCAATAACATGGATGGTTGCCATCAGCCACGGGTGTATTCAAGGGCGCCTTTGTCCTTGGCTGCAGAAAACTGAGATGATTGGGCTGGGAAAGTTTCTTCAAGTCATCATAATTATTGCCAGTTCTTGTAGATATCAACTACCTACCAAGTGGCCATGTGCACATATTTAAAGCCATGGTGGTGGTACGTGTAAAACATCAATGTTGTATTCTAGTCCAACTGAGAAACCCTGAGGCGTCTTCATTAGTTGTGCACATTTGGGCTTTTGGCACATTGACAACCCTGGGCGGGCTTCATTTCGTTGCAGCAAAGAAATGGACACATCACAGGTGCTTCTGAAAGAGAGGATGCATTTTTTTGCTCACAGGTTGGGTTACGTATAATCAGTCCTCTGTATCAGATTTTCATAAAACAGATCCTGGAGCTGTTATCAATGCACATGTTTGCTCTGGCGGATTGGTAACTATCACGTGTATTTAGAATGTGTCAGGGTGTCAGTGGTGGATGTGAGAGTTTGTATGGTAAATCTCCCCCTTTCATCAAGCCCATTGTCTACGCATCACAAGATGGTGCATAACATCCTCAGGTTTGCTAATTTCTGAACTGGGTATATTTTGCTCATTTTTGGAGCTATACAATTATCTGCGCATTTGCTCTTGAGCATGAGTGATGCATCGGTATCCAATGAGAGGATTTTAGAACACAATAAAATATAAAATAGTATAGTAGAAGTTGCTATTTATTAGTACCGATTTGTAAATATCGACATCAAACCCAAAATAACACACCGAGTACTAATGATTGAGGTTACATAGGTCCTGCATCAAGTAAAAGAGACAATTTGAGTTGTTTCTTGTTATGCTAGCCACCAAGTCCAAAATCAAAATAACTAGAAACCAAAAGTGCTCGCTGCAAGGTAGCGTCAGGGCCTGTGCGGGCGATGTGAATGGGAGTGTGTGTAAGATGCAGAGGGGTGAATGTGTACGTGCACGTGTGCATGCATGTGCAAGCGTATGGGATGCAGATGTGAATGTACACGTGAATGTGTGGGGAGGGTGTACGTGTGTGCGAGAATGTGCGAAAGTGGGGTGCACATGCAAATGCGTAAATGCAAGTGCGTGTGCACACATACATGTGCAAATGAGTGCACGCACGGGTGAATGTGTACATGCATCTGTGTGTGAGGGGTGCGCACGTGCAAGGTGCATACATGTGAATGCAAAGTGCATATGCATGAGCATATGGGAATGTAGGTGCATGTGCAGGTAGGTGGGTGTGCAAGTGTGAATTTGGGTGCATGTGCGCATGGGTATGTGGATACGAGTGAATGTGCATGCACGGGGTGTGGGCATGTGCATGTGCGAGTGAGCGTAAGTGAATGTGCATGCAGGTGTGAGTGTATGTTCATGTGGGTGCTCGTGCATGTGAAAGTGTGAATGCAATGGGGTGTGCATGCACATGGGTGAAATTGTGATGTGTAAGAGTGGGTGCAAGCACTTGCGCAGGTGAAAGTGTGTGAATGCAATGGGCTGTGCACATGCGCGGATGAAAATGTGATGTGTGTAAGAATGGGTGCACACGTATAAATGTGTGCATGAGGTACAAATGTGTGTGCATGTGGTGTAAATGTGCATGCACGTGGTGCAAATGTGCATGTTTTGTAGTTGTTTTTAAATGATTCTTGATACGTTTTTGGGTTTTTTTTGGAGTTTTTCACCATTCCCAGTAAAGGTCGTACCATACACTTGAGTGAGGAGGATACACTACACATGCTTACCGTGTGTGCGTTGAGTAGAGAATCATTTGCCCCTGCATGATGAAAGCTTAGATAGCTAGCTTTGCTAGCACGCTTGATCAAGCTAAGTCTTTCCACCTCTAGCTTGTGAGTTGGTGTTACGATGTGGTACACATAGGTGTTATGGGATCTTGGTGATCTCTTTGAGCCTTGTGGGTTGCTTGGTGGTGCCATAGAAGTGTGTGCATGGTTCTCCTTGGATTTGGCACCATGGGCAGCTCTTCTTTGATGGGTACAAGACCATTGCACATGGGTAAGGTGTTGGCTCTTGTTGCGCAGAGTCCATGAGCTCTTTTGACTTTTTTAAAGGTGGTGTTGGCACAAGAGTCGAGGTGGAAGCCACTACTCTCCATTCTTGCTTAAGCGTTGGAATTAGCATTGAAGGCATGGCTTTGGGTCCAACGAAGTGTCAACATTTGAGGTGGTATTGGATATTGAGGCCGTCACACTTGGATATTTTTGGCTTTGAGAGTTGTGTGGGAAGCAAGGTTTTTGAGAGTTGTGTGGACAACAAGGTTTTTAGGACCTAGACAAATGGGTTCCCTTTGTAGAAGCCCTAAGTTTCTAGTAGCTTTGATGAGGATCCACTAGGACTCATGGTTTGGGTGAAATTCTATTGCTTAGGATTCTCGCTTGTCATGGTTGGGGTTTGGGCCAAATGGTGGATGTACGGTCCTTGCATGGGCATCATACTTCCTTTGGCTAGCTAGGGTACTCTTGGATACCCATTCCTTCTTGGTGACCCCCCTAAAGGGTTACTGAGGTTGAGGTTTGGGGGGTGGTCTTCATCTTTGCCGGTGTGAGGTTTTAGATCTCCATAATGGTTTGAGGGGGTGGTTGCCGATGCGGGCAAGAACATGAGAGTGTTGTTTAGTGTCAGATGTTGCCTGAGGTGGCGGTTTGTATGTAGAGGATGAGGCTTGGGATGTCGATAGGTTTGGGGTGCCCTCATCCATAAGAAGTACAATAACCATTCTGAAGGGAGCTCAAACATTTGTGATCCTTCTTCGCTAAAGCTTACGTGATGCAGGTTTAGATCTAATTAGAAATTCCACTTTAAAACAATTGATAATCACAGATTAAGATATATTTACCGTGGTAATGGTTGTTGCTGGCCTAATGAGGTCCATGTCTCCCAAGACAACACATCCACCAAGGTGGA
Organism: Cibotium barometz; assembly: GCF_041138505.1. Classification (NCBI taxonomy): domain Eukaryota; kingdom Viridiplantae; phylum Streptophyta; class Polypodiopsida; order Cyatheales; family Cibotiaceae; genus Cibotium; species Cibotium barometz. Next base: position 21,631,877 of record NC_141080.1, on the reverse strand, counting down.
CCATGTAGCTAGGTGGTCTTTCGGTCGGGGGGAACTCTAAATGCGAGCCAATGGTTCCACTGAGACTAGTTTTTCTATCTCGAATGCATCGAGCATGAATAGGATGTAATTTTGACATTGTCCAATTATGCAAACCTTGTCCCAAGCTTCTGTAGAAGAGTGTCCACGGTTGTAAGACGATGAATCCAATCCTTGGAGTCCATAGGAGGGGATCATTTTTTGGTTCTCATCTTCACCATCCAACATCTTGTTACAGGATCTACAAATATCAGTTGATGTGGTCTGAGCTTTTGTGTTGCATGCTTTGCAAATATCATCAGAAGCGGTTTAAGTGGTTGTGTTAGACTCATTGGCAAGAATACCTCGACCCAAGGGGTGAGTATTCTCTCTTTTCAAGTTTATTTTCAAGGACTAGTTACCCTTACGAATATAAATGTGTTTGGTTTCCCAATCGTGATTCCCAAAATCGTAAACCAGCCCTGCATCTCTCATGTAAGGCCTTCCAAGGATCATGGTGCATGATCATCTTCTCTGAAAATCCATCATCACGAATGTCACCACAAATGTGTGGTGGAAGCTTAGCCCAAAGGTCTTACTCTTCGCATCCTCATGAAGGATACCCAAAGGTAAGTATCACAAAAAATAAACACAATATTGAGTGAAAGTAAGAGTATATATAGGGTAGGGCTTCCAATGTCGAGGCTCTAACTATGGTGCATAGTACATGAGTGTTGGTGTACCATGCGTGAGGATGTAGAACCATGAGAGATTTTTTGCATAATGTACTCCTCCATATAAAGCATAATTTTACATTTTATGCTTATCCATTTGACACAAGCGACTTGATTTGGACTCTTATGCATGTATTTCTTACACACATGACTAAGATAATGATGAATAATTGGAAAATGAAGAAGACTATGATACATAAAATGATACAAATACTAACTAGGACTCACAATCATGTTTTAGACTTTTGAGTAAACTCTAAAAAGTTTGGGGTTACACAATAAAATAATGCGGATCATCAATGCACTTCCCCTTAATTGATTCCAGAAAATCACTCTTAATTTGAGTAAAACTCAACTCGTTAACCATTGGCATCATGTGACTCAATGAATTGGCTACCACATTGTAATGTCCTTTTTTATATCTTAGTTGAAAGTCAAACTCTTGGAGCAACTCTTCCCATCGAGCTTTACGTCCTTTCAACTCTTTTTGACTAGATAGCCATTTGATACTCTCATGATCAAGTGACTATCTCAAATTCGGCACCATACAAATAATGCCTTCACTTCTTTAAGGCATGAATAATAGCATAAAACTCCCTTTCATAAGTGGAATAATTTTGTTGAGCTCTGTCCAACTTTTTACTTTTAAATGCAATAGGTTCCCCCCCTTGTAAGAAGAGTGCTCCTATTGCACCGTTACTCGCATCTGTCTCTACCACAAAGGGCTGATTCGAATCGACAACTTGGAGAATGGGAGTTGTAGCTATAGCTACCTTAAGCTTTTCAAAACTTCTTTGTTGTGGGAGTCTCCGCAAACGAAGGTATTTCCCTTTCCTTTAAGCTAATCCATCATGGGAACATCTATCTTAGCATAATCTCAGACATACTTTCTATAGAATCTAGACAAACCAAGAAAAAATTGTAATTCTTCTAAGTTCTTGGGATGTGGCCATTTCAATATGGCATCTACTTTCATTGGATCTATATGGATGCCATCTTCTGAGATTATGTGGCCTAAGTATTTAATTCCTTTACGAAGAATTCGCATTTACTTTGTGAATGTTTCCTAAGTAACTAAAATACTTCATGTAAGTGCTCGAGATGCTCTTTCTTAGTGTGACTATAGATCAGGATATCATCTAGGAAAACCATGATAAATTTTCCTAAATAGGGTTTCAAGACACTATCCATGAGTGTCATGAATGTGGTCGGAGCATTAGTCAAACCAAAGGGCATGACTAAAAACTCATAGTGACCAAACTTAGTTCGAAAAGTTATCTTTTGGACATCCGCTTCTTCCCGAATTCTCACTTGATGGTATCTGGATCGTAAATCGCTTTTTGTAAAGTACTTTGCTCCTTGGAGTTGATCAAAAAACTCATCTATTCGTGGGCAAAGGGTACTTATTCTTAATTGTGATTTGATTCAAACCACGATAGTCTACACATAACTGCCATAGACCTATCTTTTTTCTTCACCAATAGAATTGGTGAAGCCCAAGGCGAAGCACTTGGTCGAATGAATCCACTTTTAATTGTCGTTTGACTTCTTTTTCTTCCTTAAAGCTAAGCTAATAAGGAGGCTTACTTATTGGATTTGAGCCAAGCATCACTTTGATTGGATGCTACACATCATGGATAGGAGGTACTACTTCATTAGCTTGTATAAGGAGATTGAGTTCCATAGAGTATATAAGAGGTGAGGAGGGTACATCATGTTCAGCTTGCAAGATCACTTTCTTACCATCTTCTTCAAACTCAAAAGAATTATGCAAATAACTTCTAGGCAAAGATGGAACAATGTTATGTAACCACTCTCAACCTAGAATAACGCTTGAGTGATATGCATAACTTGGAAATCCAAATGCATCTCATGACCTTGAATTACTAATGAAACATCACAAATTAATGTATCCCACACATCTTTATCATAGTCGTTAATCAAAGAAACCACATACTTATTGTCACTTCGACTTTGCGGTAACTTTAATTTCTTAACTAAGGTATAGTTCAAGAAATTGTGCGTGGCACTATCATCAATCATAACTCGTACTTTGTGACCTTTAACATGACCATGCATTCAAACCAACTCATGTGGTCCAAATGTTGGCATCCACATCGATGACATGAAAACAAGCATGAATAGAATCAGCATGATAAACTTGAATCTCTTTAAACTTACGAGAAGTATCTAGAGGAAGCACTTGAATAGTGTGCACTTGCTTTTCTTTACTTTGATCACACTGGTTTTTCTCATTTTCTTTTAGCTTGGGACACTATGGTTTACTATGACCCTTTTCCATATGCAGTGAAAACAAAAAATTTCTTTTTTAGCTCTTTCAAAATCTTCATGCTTCAGAAACTTTTGTGGTCCTTTAGACTTCTTAAATTGGTCATTCTTTTGTTTAGGTCCCTTTCTTTTATTTTGACCGTGATG